>NC_084983.1:15214425-15499425 GCF_963691925.1 Scomber scombrus
TGTACTTGTTCTTCCTGAACTAGTGCACTTTTCACAATGTAGCGCTGATATGTACCCATCTTGAACTGATCCTGGTCATTGGCAGAGATATTTTATAGCACAGGAAATTATCATCTGTAGTGGGTTGTATCATAATTAAGTGCATTTTACTAATGGGGATATATTAGTATAGTTTACTAGCTTTGTAGAAGGGGTATAAAAGGCTGATGTAGTAGTTCATATATAGATTAATTAATTACAAATTGTGGCTATTACAGACATAAGATGTCATTTCTGATTAACTGTAATAAAAGCAGGAGATGGGTGAATTTGTCCTGCTTTTTCATATCTATTGAATTATACATCTGATAAGAAAAAATGCACAAATGCACAGTTTCAATCAAATTAGTTCAGTATATTCCACTGGCAGGCCATAGTTGGAGTTCACATAGATTTCTCAAAATATTCAATACAAATATGGGTATCCTACTTTTAGTAGAGTAAATACATTTTCTGCTGTTTTTGATCAAACATATAACAAAATCAGTTATTGCTATGTGTAAACTTCAGGTAGAGGTGATAGGGATGATATAAAATGAAGCACTATAGCAACCGTCTCATGATCTTGGCTGCTGGTGCTGGCTGTTTTATTAGGTGATATTTTGCAATATGTTGGATTAATTCAGATGAGGATTTGGATGAATGACCTAAAACAATAAATACTGAAACAATACTCCCAGTTTACGCAACCTCATCCTTATGATAACGCACATTATGAACCAATTATGTGAAACATCAAATTAATTGTTATACGTTGGAAGTGGAAACAAATGTGTTTTGTTTAAAGATGCCGGTGCAGAAGTCATTCTCATTCTCACTCGTGTGCTGTTACTGAAATACATAACAAAAATCACTCTTCCCTTCCTTTCTCTCTGTGTGAATGATTGTAACTCAGTACAGCATGGAACAGTAAAGCCCAATGTGGCACAGCAGCGTGAAAAGACACCTAGATCAAGGTCCGTTTCTGAAGTCCACTGCATGGATGATTCCCCAGCTAGGTCACTAGTTCTCAGGCCCAGCTACTTTGGCAGTGTCACCCAAGATAAAGCTTGATTCCTAATGTTCATATCTTGGCCTCAGTGCTAGTCTGGTCTAGCGGGAGAAAAGAGGCGCGGATCTTCTGGGCTTTATTAATACACAGGTGACCAAATGCCTTGTTGTACCATTCTGGAGATTTTCCCCTGCAACAAGAATAGCAAATAACACACATTAACGATTGCAATGTTGATTAATATCTTGACTGTGAGAACACTTGAAAACCACCCACACCTGAGGTCCACTCTGGAGATATGTGTGAGCCTGGTCTTCTCCGTCCCACAGGGCTCAAGGAGGTACTGTGACTCCAGCACGACCCCCCTCACTGCACCCATGCGTGGGCTGTCGTCATGCTCAACAGACACACTCACCAGCGCGCAGGAGCCTTTACACATGTCTGTGCGCCATGATCTGAAGAGGCAGCGGGACAAAAAGCAAAAAACTGTGGGTGAGGTGAGATATTGTTAGGTAACCTTTTTATGTGTGTATGATATTCTAGAAATGTGAGCAGGTTGTTTTTAATAGAAAAAGACTTAAAATACATGTTGTAACTATAGCTGGGTATTTTGAAATGTTACTGATTGCTCACAGTACCTGAGATGCACTGTTCAATTCTGAATAATTTAATAAAACAATAACTTCCAAAACATGCAAATTTGGAAATATTTAAAGTCACTTATCCTGACCTTAGTACCACGTAGTCACAGCTGGGTTGAGGTGCCATGTTGTGGCAGGAGTAATGGTACACATCTGTTTGTTTATCCAGCGTCTCCAGAACCTTCTCCTGCTGTAGTTCGACCTGCCACAGGGGGCGCTCTCTCAGCAGCCGCTGCAGCACATCATTGGGAGTTGCTGACACCTCCACACACACTCGCCACCGCCTTAGAGGGTTACCATCTCCCACCTTGCACACAAACACATCATGAATGTTGGATAATTGTGACAGCGTGTAAAAGGGATAAAATAAATTTGAACAACTGAACTCATTTGTGTGTATTTGGGTTTACATGCAGAGAAAAGTCTGTAAAAAATAGAATTTTCCCTTAAATTAATGCTAGACCTAAACCTCCAGATTTAAACAGTCTGTTTTTTGTGCCTCAGTGTGAAGATGGTAAGCACTGAAAATAACTGTGTAATACAAAATATGTATTAAATAAGTTGTATAATAATTTAGTTACCAGTTTAAAACATTTATAAAGACCTTGAAATTCCCTGAATTCCTTTCTTTATTTCTGTACTGCCCGTGAAAATTACTACAATATTCCAGAAATCCCACAACCAACAGGACCCCACAAAGAGAGAGGATAACTGTTCATACATACATACCTTTTTAAATGACAGTTCTGTATGGTCAGTAGTTGAGCGAGACACCCAGCCTTTGCTCTTATCTTTGGCCTCTTTCAGTAGGTTCTGGACCAGCCTCTCTAAGTGTGCATGATAGGATCCTTCTTCGTCCTCCTCTTCCTCGTCCTCATCCACTTCCTCCTCGTGAGCTTTGCACAGCTCGTCCAGTGGAGGCACCAGCAGCTCAGCCTCCATGTAGGAGTTGCGAGACTGGGTCAACATCTCCTCTGGGATCTGGGGAACAGCCGGAGGACGTGCATCAAGTCACATAACACCACATCAGCTCAGGCCTAAAACTACCAAGCTGAAAAGCTTAAAAGCCCGATATGGCTGTGTTGTACTTTCTCCATCTGAAATACTGCATTTGAACTCAAATGTATTCAAGAGTAAAATGGTATAGTAATAAAAATATGTGGCACTAACTCTTGCAAATAAATCTAACATAACATTTTAATACCCACTGTCCTCTGCCTTTCAAAAACTGTCATTCTGCCAAACCATCTAACTCCAGCATTGGTGATTTTCATGTTTTGAAAGAAGAATTAAACGATTTTTGGTGGGTTAAAAAAATCCAACTAAACTCCTCAAACCACATTAGACCGAAAATGCACAGTAATCAAGCCTGTTTTCCTTAGTGCTTGAAAGGGTTTTCACTGACAGCAGCCTGAATGTAATGATGACATACAGATTTAGAAATGAGCTCATTATACACAATTATAACTTGGCCTTGGATAATAACAACTCAGCAGGACAGACGTCACTCTGCTACACATAGTTACTCATTTTGTTTGTTCATTTTATATATAAAAACAAGATTGTGTAATATTTCTTTGTCAACAGTTGTACAACTCTGTCAGCCAGTCATCATTTTTGTTGTTACGAAAACAATCCTAGAAATAGCGGTCAATCTTTCACATGCTGTATTCAACATAAAAAGAATCAATTACTGTCGTAAATCATAAATCCTGACCTGGAAGAGACGGTGGCACTCAGTGATCATGTGTGACAGGCCTTGGGTGGCGGCCTGGTTCTCATTCAGGTCTTTCTGATCGGGGCGCCCAGTAGTGTACTTCCTCTGGATAGACCTTGAGGAATAGAGAACATGAATCATGTGAGCATTTACACGGAGGGAGAGAAGAATGCACTCGATAATTGTTGAGGTAAAAGCAACTTCTATCATAAACAGTTCCCATATGCGTTCATAGGAGATTTTATGGTAGCAAATTTCAACATCATCATCAGCTTCTGTGAAACGCAAAGAGCTGTTTTCTTGAATGATGCAAGTAATTAAATCCAAAATTATGTAATCAGGATACAAAGTTGCGGACCCCATGTAGTAATTTATTTCATGGCAAAAGCAATTTTTCCCACATTAATCGAACACATTGCATTAGTAAACCAGTCCCTGCAGGTTGGAATGTTCATTAGCGTGTTAATGAGTTCATATTTGCACCTTGGTGACAGCGTCTCATTCTTCAGTATGCTGAGGTGGAACAGTGAAGGTCCCAGACAAACAGCCAGGTTCATTGGCGTCATCTGGTTCTCCTCCACCAAGGAAGTGACATCGCGCAGGAAGAAGAGTAACGTCTGCAGAACCTCCCTGCTTTCATCTGGCATCAACAAAATAGCCGCTCTGACGGCCTGCAACCTCTGCTCCTTTGGGACGTCTAAAGTAAAAAGCAGAAGTGAGGCATTTATATAAGAACATAGTTTCTGTTAGTTTTGGCTAATCAGGTCCAGAACGGATCAAAACACACTCAGTTGCATTTTTGGATACAATTACAAATATTGGTGTGTCATACATCAAAAGGAAAATAACAAATCAAACATTTATTACTGATGGAAAGATGTTTGTTTCACTCATTTTAACTGTGTGCTACGTACACTATTTACAATCACATCATTTGAGCCAGATGACCTTTCCTGTGTCTTTCAGTATTTGGTGCACACTAGATTCTTAGCTGTGAGACAACTTACACTGATAAATATGCAGGAAGGTTTCCCCCAGTTTGCTAGTTAGCAGAGGTTCAGGCAAGTCTCTGAAGAACTGTTTGACCATATCAGCCACGTCGTAAGCTGACTGGTCCTCGTAGCTTAAGGTGTCAGGGGACAGCTCACACTGTTGTCTCAAAGCCTGAATACGTGACTTCACACCGGATTTGCGGAACAACCCCACCTGAGAGAAAAAAACGAATTAAGCAAAGACAGAAACAAGAATCAGAGAAAGCAGATTGGGGAAGATATTATAGAAGAGATAGGGGAATGAAAACAAGGTAGGTGTTTGCATTATGTCCACTGCCTTTGAAATAAAATAACGACATAAGCACTACATTAGACTCTAATTCAGTCTTGTGAAAGCTGTTTTTCTCTCTAACCTGGTCCAGACAGTGTGTTCTGAGGTGGCTGAGGGCCTGCTGTAAACACAGAGGGAGCGGAAAACCACAGCGCTGGACATGGACGATGAGTGGAACACCAAATACACTCTTCTCTTTGTAGTCTGGCACCTTCATGCGCTTCATAAACTTGGGCACAGACCTGGGAGCGATAGACAGAAAACAATTAGGGAAGTGCTTGAGAGAAAGAGCGGTCCATGCTTTCATTATCTTTCTCTTCATGTAGATGCAGGGTCAACAGAATTTCCCTCTCGGGCATAATAAAAATAAACAGGACTGGTCGTTAGCAACACAAGGATGTGTCTGTGTTTGTGGGTCATGGCGACTCGTGGCTTGTGATGTGCATCAAAGAATGTGAGGCCAGTTTTTGACCAACACTGGCAGCACGAATGAACCCTGTTGTTGCAACTGCCAGTGTAGTGTAATAGATGAGGTGGATGTGCAGTTTTCAGCTCAGACAGATTAAGCTGTAGAGAGGTTGACCAGAGGAAATACAGTGGAAAAAATAATACAGAAACAACTCCATAGAGGATACGGCCAAACCTGACACACATACGGAGCATATCTTCCTTTTGGAGATGGAAGATAGAAATAATATGGCAATTGGAATACAATACACAGTTTGCCCATTCAAAATGAACAAAAGTGAGACAGGTCTGATGCAGAATCTTACAAAATGGTTTCAGACGCTGACATCACATCTTGTAAAATCCCTGAATTATGAATCAAGTCATGAAATATGAGCCATGTTGTAGAGAAGATGAGAGAAATACATGCTCGAAGACTTCCAGTGGCACTTTACATAACAGACTGATCACATTCAACTCTTATGTGTGTGTATGCATGTGTGTATACCCACCATGTCCAGCCATGTTTGTTGGACATTGAGTATTTCTCCATGATGGCAGTGAGGCGGAGCAAAGAGAACTTCTGCAGCAGGCTGAGTTGGCCTGTTGATTGGCTACTGATCTGCAGCGAAGATGCTGGCTGGTTGAGATGATCAGATGTCCTAAAACTGGGCCATCGCAGACTGGGATGGGGAGACATTACCAATAAGGAACGAGAGGCGAAGAGTGATTCAGTCAATGCAAAAGCCTCATTGGGTAAATTAAAAGGATCATTCTGGTTTGTTACAACTTGGGTCCTTTGATCGTACTTCCTGAAATTTGTAAATGCAGTGAGCCATGTTAGGCAAAGTTGTTTTTAAACAAAGGCCAATGATACGGTAGAATTACTACTGACAATGTGGATGTCCTCACTTTTGGTTTTAACTCTAAATAATGTGGTTGAGATAATCTTGCTTAACTGGCTTGTTTACAGTGCTTTTTGTTACCAAATCTCACCAGTTGCTCTGGTGACTACAATGTTATCATTCTGAATAGAAATGAGGGCCAAAACTACAAAAATAAGACTTAACCAGAATTATCCTTTAAATGCCTGAACAGTTACTCACCGTGGTCTTGTCAGCGACGCCCCAACTCCGGAATCCCGCCTCTCACGACTGGTCCCTGTGGAATCAGTGTCATTCAACGAGACCCCATCTCTTTCGCCCTCACTAGGGGTGGTCCTGCCCTCCCCTTCCTCTTCCCCCTCCCCCTCCCCTGTCTCACCCTCGGGTAGAACACTGCGGCTCCAGTGGTCCACTATCTGCTGCAAACCGCTGACGTGCTGGATGATGTCATCTAGATGAGGGAACAGATTGTCCTCTTTCTCCAGGTCCAGCAGGTCTCCCGTGCTGGCGTACAGGTGGGAGCCCGGCACGTTGTCATAAACACTCACCCTGCTGCCCCGAGGAGCTCCCGGACAGGGCGGCTTAGACAGAGGTTTACCAGACCAGGGCCCACCCAAGCCATTGTTGGATGGAGAAATTTGGGACTGTGTCTCTGGACCATTGTTCCTGTCGCCAGGGGAAGGTGCCAGGCTCTCAATGGACAGAGCTTTTGGAAAGGTGCCTGGCTTATGGTCTTTGGGGATGTGTATGAGGAGGTTTTCATATGAGTGAAACTGGCTTCTGCCAAACTGGCTCTGTCCTTCAGTCCTCTTACCCTGAGAAGGCAACTCCATATCCTCGAGGTACATGCTGCTTCTCTTGCTGGCAGTTCGAGGTTTTGTACACACATGCTCCTTCACAATTGGCACCACTGTCTCACTTGGGGGGCTTACACTCACCATGGCTTGATCTCTACAATCGTCGCTAAGGCCGAAAGTGGGCGTGTCACCATCGATTTGGAGGCTGTGTTTAGGGCTGTGTTCTAATTGGCTGATGGGAGTACATTGGAGCATCTGCAGCGCCTGAGGCTCCTCCCCCTGCAACACTGGTCCACTGATGACCAGCGGCGGCCTGTGATTTGAGCTTTTCCGCCTTGTCGACGGCCCCCAAGTGCGCATTGCTTCCATTCGGCGCAAAAACTCCTTGGCTTTACTGCGTCCTTGCCCGTGACGGCCGCTCTTGATTGGCAGGGAGTTGTAGTGTGGAAGATCCCTGGGTGGTTGGTAGGAAGCAGAGAGGGATGCCATAGATATAGAGTCAGGCATGGCAGAGGCAGAGTCCTCACTGTGGAGCGAGGAGATTTCTGTGATCTCCTGCTCACTCAGATCTGTCAGCACACTCTCACTGCTCACCGTGCTGTGCAGACCCTCCCCCTGACCTGTTGGGCTACTTTCGTCGGTGTTATCCAACAGGAAGTCTTGTAGACGAGACCAACGTCGGCTACTCCACTCGAACGTCCACCGTTTACTGATAGCCAACGGGTCATCTTCATCAGAGTCATCACCCTAAGGCAAAAAAAAATCATGAATAATTATTTTCTATAACTTATAATCCAATTAGGATTTACTACAAATAAATCAAGAGTAGTAAGCACATTGTCACATGGAATGACATATATTGGATTCGTCCTTCATCATGAGCACTACTTGTGAGGTAAACAAAATGTACTCTACTGACTGACAGCACGTTATGGTGCACTTCACTGTGCTTGAAAGTTTTAACCTCTCTGGAGCTCTCAAAGAGCCCACACAGAAATATATAAATATGAGCATTAGCTGAAGTCACAGCTGGATTTAATCATATGCCATAATTACAAATGCTGCACCATGAGGGCGGAAATGACTGTGACATGGCCAACAGACAAACTGGGTAAATTGGTTTTGTTTAGCTTCTGCTACTAGAGCAGACAAAGATCTTATAGTAAGTCTGACTGCATTTGTTTGATCCAGTACACATGAATGTAATTCTCACTAGCTTTAAAGCAACTGTACCAAATGCAAATGCAATAAAATGTGAATACAGTCTAAATTACATATATTGCAGGAACACATCATCACATTTTCAGAGAGACAAATACCTAATCAGCTACACAATGAGCAAAAATGAAACTGTGTAGTCCTCCACAAAGAAGAAAAATGAATCTATGACACATTATGATAATCACATCACAAAACAACAACACAGTTAGTTAAGATGGTGATGGCCTAAAGTATAAATAATAACTGTCTTACTTTCTTCTTGGGGTGGCTGACATCCAGCTTCATGGAGGCACACTTGTTCAGAGTGTTTAGACGTCTAAAACACACACAAACACACAGTCAGCACAGTCAGTCAAACATTGTAGAGCTGATATATTGGATATGTCACTTTCACCGTATTATCTCTCACTCCTCACTACCACTGCCATCTCTCCTTCTTAGTCTGATCATTCACTCTCTGACGTGCCTCGTATCTTCATTTTCCTCTTTGATCTCCTCTTCTGACTCTGTCTATTCCTTTCTACCACACCACCTTTCTCCCCCTTGTTCTCTCCTTATTCTCCTCCCTCTCCTTCTCTGGAATTAGTCCTACTGGGACTGATCCTCACCCTTGATGAGTCCATCTCCCCCAAAACACACACTACTCCTCCCCTCCACTTCCCGCCCTCCTCCCTTCATCTGTCACCCATCCTCATCCCCCGCCCCTTTCTCTTCCATCCTCAAGAGCGCTGGGAGCAACCTCCTCACCAAAAAAGTCTCTTTCAGTCTTCCACCCATCCCTCCCACCCACTCGCCCCCCACCACAGCAAATCAGGGTATGTGAACAGAGGCTAGTTAAGAGGGTGGTGTCTGTCTTTGTGCCTTTCAAGATGGGATGATTAAAAACATGTTTTGGGGCTTGTGACCTCTGTCATTTGAAAAATGTCAGCCTCTAATATCACAGGAGGAAATCCCCCTTTGTACACTGTTTACTTTCTCTGTCCTCTCATACAACAAATTGCTTGTTGCTACATATACAACTAGAAAAATACCAATAGGAAGTTGCAAACTGTCATATCAACCGTCTTTCTTGCTGAAAGTAAACATTCAAGTTGGGAAAGTATACAGAGGGAGCCAATGTATGAGCCTCCACACCCTGTATTTCTGCTGCAGGATGGTCCAAACAACTCTTCCTTGTTGAAGGTGCATTTATACAGATTTTGAATTCTCAGCTCTATGCTTTGTACAGTGTATTCTTGCAAATGTATGATCTAAAAATTTAAACAGACCAGTGAGGAGTAATGCTACGAACGAGAGAGAGGTCAATACGAGTGTGTTTTGCAGCTTCTGAGACAATTCTCAGGGGCATGATGTGTTTTCTCTCATAATAAAGCTGTCAGAAATTACTAACCCTATAATTACCACACTCTCCTCTCCCATAGACATTTGAGAGGCTGGGGGTCAACAGAGAAGAGAGGAAAAGCAGGAAAGCATGTGGGTAAGTATGCTGGCGCAAGCAGGGAAAACTTCAATGAGAAGAGAATAAGAGATGTGAAAGAAAGATCATAGCCAAGGTGTGCGAGGGGGCTTAAAAACACACACTCAAAGCCATCTGGTAGACTTTGCTAGCATCCCCTCACTCCTTCCCCATTACCCTCAGCCCCCCACCCCTGTTTTGCCCCCCTGAGGGTCTCTGCTCTTTGAATGGGAGATCAGAGCGTGGCAGAGGGGAGGGGAGGTGACCAGATCAAAGCCTGGGTGTTTGAGGGGGAGACAGGGATGGGGAGTTCATTATGAGTCGGGGTCAGACATCTAATGATTAGCGGTTAGCACCAGGCCAAAGGGAAAAGTCAGGGAACAGAACGACGAGGAAGAAAGGAGGAATGTGTGATTTTAATGGTGTTAAATGTACAATTAACACGTTTTTGTGTGTGCAGGTATCCATACCGACATAAGGGCTCCACCAGATCCCGATCCAAGAAGTCGTGGTCCCTTTTCACTGAGGAAATATCAATAGGAAACTGGGAGTCTGTAGGAGAGAGAGAGGGAGAGAGAGGAAAGAAGGGAGAAAGAGAGTTTTGTTAGTTAATGACTGACAGGAGACAGCAGTTTTTTAACCGTTCATGAAGTATGGCACAACTGCAGCTACGACAGTTAACACCTGTCAACTGCATTTAAAGTTGACAGAGCACACACACGCATTTTCAAACCCTGAAATAACTTGGATTCAACACAATGCCAATGCCAGAATGACTCAAGCCATTTATTTTGGTGATTCTCTGTGTGTGGTGGCAGTCTGCAGGCATCATGTGTGCCGGGAGCAGCCACAGAGTCCAAGAGGCCGGCATCCATAACCCCACATTACTGGAGCTCAAACATTTGTCAGAGAAGCGCAGTGTGTTTGTGTGTGTGCTGCTAAAGAAGGACTACAGGATTTTAAAAACTGCTTCTTAGATTACGGGGGCCATTTCCTGTTTGTGCCTCAGCTGTATGAGACTCAATGATCGTCACATGAATGAGTGACAAAGAAAGGTGGAAAGGCAAGAAGGATGGAGGGAAGACTGAATGAAAAGCAAGCAAAAGAGTAGGAAAGATGGATCAAAACAAAGAAGATGCACACTTTGACAGTGGGATAACTGGAAGAAGAGTGGCGGGTGAGTTGAGGACGAAAGGTGGAAAAAAGAAGAGAGACAGAGAAGCTGTGAGAGTCCCAGTAGTGATAACAAGGCCTTTCCCATGACCCCTCCCTCCGGACAGGAACTGAGGCCTGGAAATAGAACGCAGCGGCCCAGAAGACGGGGGATACAGAGATGGAGGGATGGCGGAAAGAGAGAGAGAAACATAGATGATGGAAAAAATAAGACAGGGAGTGGGAGAGAAAGAAATGCAGAAGATGGAGTGAGCGAAGATTTTTGAAGGGGCAAGGCTTTGTATGAAACGACACAGCTGGATAAATGCTGGCTACTCTGATTTTGCATGTGTCTGTGTATATATATGTGTGTGTGTGTGTGTGTGTGTGTGTGTGTGTGTGTGTGTGTGTGTGTGTGTGTGTGTGTGTGTGTGTGTGTGTGTGTGTGTGTGTGTGTGTGTGTGACCTTCGTAGAGCTGGGCATACTGTGGAAATCCCGCTGCTCGGAGCCAATCACAAGCCTCCTTAGCCTCAATCTCTGTAAAGCAAAAGAAACAGTAGAGGCACACATAAACATACTGATCATACTGATTTCTTTTTTTTCTCAGATTTTGGATTTTATGTTATTATAAAAAGCATCTGTGTCCAAAACCATCATATGATAGCTCATCATTTTTGGGGAGGAAAGTCCCTACATGATTGAATATCCCTCTCAGAATTGCAGTGGAATGATGTATTTTCCATTCGCAAACTTGATGTAGAGGCTTAACTATTTCTTCTCTAAAAATATATAAGATGAACATAGAAAAAAAACAGCCAAAGACAGAAATAAAGAGCATAACATTGTATTTATCTGGTATTCCTATCCCAGCATTTTTAGCATACGGGGGAGGAACATCTCAGAGAATTAAATTTTCCTCTGGGAATTCACTGGAATGATGGGATTGGAAGCTGGAAGTGAGCCAGTGCGGGACGTACGTTATCTTGAGAGGACAAAGGAAACACTTAACTCACTTTATATATCCTGTACTTTCAGATAATATGCATACATATATAAAGTACCAACAGTTAGATGTCAGCTGTTAATGCATAAATGGCTTACAGGGCTTACACATGGCACCACACCCCATTAGGTGCTGCTGCCAGCACAACGAGACGCTTTACAGGCATTTTGTTTTACTGCTTTTTTCCGCTAGCATGTGTAATGCTCACACTGCTAAACTCCTTGTGTGTGTATGTGTGTGTGTGGGTACATTTTCTTTATGAGCACACACTGATTAAACCACTCTGCAGAGTTTTGTGCTGACAAGGAAACTTGCATGATCTTGGTGCCAACGATCCCACAAGTTTTCAAAAAAAAAAGAAGTATTTATTAGCTTGCAGATTCAAAAGTATGCCAACTTAAAAGATATAAGATAAACAATGAGACACATTCATTCATACACACATAAACAATCCAAAAACAACTGTGCAGCAGAGGTGGGAAGAAAGTAACACCACTCCTGAACTGGTAATTATAGAAAACTGAGAATGGAAAGTCTCTTACAGAGCAAAATAGAGAAGAAATGAATAAATAAATATTTTTATAGTTCAAAATACTATTAACTTCTAGTGCTGCAATTTTTTTTTGTTTTTTTTAATTGTATAATTAACTTGCCAACTGTTTTTTTCCAATTAATAGTATGTACATTTCAGAAAATAGTAAAAAAATTAAAAAAAGAAGCCCAAGATCTTTATATTCATAGTCTTCATAGTCTTCATATTGTTTGCTTTGTCCAACCAACAGTCCAACACCCACAGATATTACACTTACTCTCATGTAAGACAAAGAAAAACAGCAAATTCTCCCATTTGAGAAGCTGTAAACAGAGATTTTTCTCTTTTTATTTTGGTTAAAAAAAGTAATTTTCAGTCAATCAATAAACACAGTAGTGTAAATATACTACGATACTCTATGTCATTGTCATCGGGGAAAAAAGCACGCTAACAACAACTTTATTCCTGCATTGCCCTACATTCTGCAGTCGCTGCCCTTATCACTTCTTTCAAAATCCCACTCATTCACATTCACTTGTCCCTTTCATTTATTTAGATCTGCTGGCAGTCAACAGCAGAGGCACCACAGAAACACAGGGGACAAAGTTCCAGCAGTGCAATAAAAAGCCTCCGTCCTCACCATCAGAGATGAGAATGGTCAGAGGAAATGATCCTTTCACCGCAATCCAGCAATTACATCCCTCTCCCAACATTCTCAGCATAACTCCTGTCTCTAAATCACACATGAAGAAACACGAGGGTAGATCGTGAAAAATCTACTGAAAATAGACTTGGAAGACAGAGAAATTCCAGCGAGCGGCATTTCACCAGCGCTCCCGCTCTGGTGGGCAAGAAATCTGAAGAAATGCAGAGAACTGAAAACTTACTTGAAGCCCTCATGGTCCAGGTGATGGCATGCTTCTATATCTATGCTCAGAGTGACATTTCCTCTCCATCCCATGGCAAATCCATCTGCTACTATCCAGCTTTCCATCAAGCGATTCCTTCCTTGCTGCCTTTCCAACCCTTATGTTTACAACTCAGCCTCCCTCTTCCAGCCTGCCCCATGCAGGTTTTCTCTTCCCTTTAATTTTCTCCTCAATCTCCTCTCTCGCACTTTCTACTTTGTTAGGATTCACATACAATATCTCTATTTTTATAGCTCTCCCTGTCATATGCTGAATTTTCGTCTCCTCACTCTTACTTTAGTTTCTTGCTCATTCCCTCTTTATACACATCTGCCCTTCATTTCCTTCCCTTTGTCTTCAAGTTCAACTTTAAATTTTTCTTTTTGCTTCTTTCTTGCTCTCAACCATGTCTTATCCCCTCACAATCTCCGTCAAAACAAAATACTCCCTCAAGCATTTTCCTTTACCAATCTGTCCGCTTTGCTTCTTTCACTGAAACCTCCTCATCTACTCTTCCACTTTGCTCCTACAAAACCCAGTGGAAGCCACTGATTCCCCCATCTTCTTTGTCATTTCCAGAGCTGCTGTTGCTCCATCACTTTCACGGAGGAAATGGCTAATTTCAGCTGGGATTTGCATCAGCCGGCCCCTGAGGTCACAGACTGACGACTGGTGGACGCTAACTTCACATGTCAGCTGAACCTACTGGCAAAGCTAGCAAGGAGACTCTGACCTCGGCCTCGGTGCAATGCTGCAGCACAGAACAATGTGTGTGAAAGTGCAGTGTGTACACACATGCATTACACACATCAGCGCAGACATTTAGCGCAGTCCAGATGTTGCCCCCAGTGAGTCAGAGAATGCAAAAAGGATGAGACAGGCAGACAGCTGGGGTGGGGAGGGCAGCCGAGATGGACAGACCCTGTGGGAAAACCACAGGGAGGAAGACATACCACACCAGCTGCTTATTTACTGAATGTGAGATTTGAAAGATTATTGACTCTTTTTTTTAAAACATGTACACAGTGATATTCTACATTTTCCTATTATCAAGACCAAAACTAACCATGTAAAATCCTATCAAAACCAATTGTCTGTGTATGTGTCTGTGTAAGGCCTCCTCTGTGCCATAGATCTTCATTATTGTCCAAAGACTATTAAAAACATATTAATGACACAAGGTTGCAGCGTTTGACATCTTTCTCCTTTACAAGAACATGGGCACTGTAGTCCATTTGGAGTTGATACCACATTCACCATATTCCTGCCATAAATACTCACAAGCACACAAAATCTACGGCTGACAATAGTCTCCCGCAAATACAGTATTTATTCCTTTTTGAATAGCCTAACATTTCTAAAAAACTAGAGCGCCAGCTGTTTTAGGAATTACTAAGCCTTTTAAAAAATGAAACAAAATATTCATGAGCCATTTTACAAAATATTTCAGTAAGCGTTAATGGGCTGGGGAAAGGAAAAAGTATTTGGAAACACATTGTTGATTCGCTCTTTTCATTGAGTTAATTGACAGCAACAAAAATAAAATATATCACCAGTCATATCCTTTCAGCCTTGTCAAATTTGTTAGGTTTATTATACCATAAGATGGTACAATTTAATGCAAGGATGGTGGTTTAAAGTGTCCAGTTACAGCAGGTTTTTGTCAAGAGAGCAACAGTTTAATATACACTTGTTTTCAAATTTTCAAGACCATTGTCCACACCTTTCAAAGTATTTCATGCAGATGATGATGTGATGCCACAGCTTAAGTTTGAGTTCTTTTTTTAAATGCTAAAATATATTTGGTTAACGCTGCTGTAAGTCTGTACAGATGTTCAGTTGTGGTTTTTAGCTTCTCCACAATCAAAATAGACTTGACTTCAAACTAAATGTGATGACGTCTGTTGCATAAAAAATATAAAATTTAGTACATGGGACGTACTGTAATTCCTCTGTGGGTTTTAGATTTTTGTCCTGTTTTTCCCCCTTCATTCGAATACTGATGTTTTAAAGTGTCTGTTTTAAAGTGCTTCAAATGTTTTAATTTACTACAACTGTTATCATTTTCTTGAAAACTTGTGCATCACAACTTGCTTCCATGACTACAGTGGAAATTAGCTTTTGACTGTATCTGGTACAATAAATGTATTGTACATAGTCCCTGGTAAATAAACAGCAAATAATAATACCCCACCTGTTTCATCTAAACCTAATTCTACATAGGATCTCAAAACGCTCAAGTTACACATTGTATTTATGCTGACTTTTCTAATTGTTGCATTCAAAAGTAATCAATAGTTACAAAACCATTGTTGTCCTCTTATGAAGTTTTTTCTAGAAAAGCACAAAATGGTGTGCTTCACCACAGTGTTTGTGCCTGTGTAATTGGCTACATGTCTTTTGTGTTTGTGAACAAAGGTGCCAAAGTGGTGACAAAGCTCCTGTCAGTGTGGGAACAAAGCATTGGTATTCATCTGTGCAGAATTTAATCAAGAGATTAATTAGTACACAAACATGTTATTAGTGGGCCACAAAACACTCAAATGCAAACAGTCAGACGGAGCTAATCCAAGCTGCCTACCGTGCTTTTCCTTCAGTCTATTGCTTGTCCCTGCATTCCTGCTGTGTAGAATATATGACAAGAGGCAGCAAGCCACTAGAACAACAGCAGGGAAGGTAGACAAATGGTATGTGTTTTTGTGTGTGTGTGTGTGTGTGTGTGTGTGTGTGTGTGTGTGCCAGACTGAGTGTGGGTTTGTGAATATGGGCATCCGTGTGTTGGACAAAGGGGCTGGAAGGTAATTCCTTACATAACAAGGGTGGCAGCTATATTACATAATACAAATAACACACAAGCACTCCGATGTCTTCACAGCTTTTCTCCTGAGAGTGTGCCTTTCTTTCCTCTACCTTTCATTTCCTCCCTTTTATCTAATGCCTCTTTCCTAAGCAAGAGGACAATAACGTTGAATTTCTGACAGCCTTTTCTTAGTGTTATGTCTACCTATTACTAGATCTCAAGGACCCTGAAGTGCCTTGAATGACATCATTTCCTGCCCTGGATTTCCCATGCGTCCAGAGCGGCATGTGAGCCAAGAACAGCAACAGGAAGTTCCTGCACTTAATATGTCAGTGGTACTCAGCTGGGATAATTGTAAGAAAGACGAAGGCACACTAATGGATAATGAGCAGTAACAGACTATAGAACTAGAGAGCGCTGGGCTCATTTTAGACATTTAAATGCTGTTTATTTAAATTCGTCCTTTCAGTCAAATTCAATTAAATATCTTAAAGAGATTAAAAAAAAGCTCTGATAACTGGCAGAGGAGAAAAAAAAATCACAGTTTGTAAAGGCTGAATAGGCATGAGCTGAGCAGTAAAAGTCCTTATACAAGGCTACACAATCTCTCTCTCTCACAAAAACACACACACACAAACACACACACACAGGATGCCTGGAAAGCTGCCATATTCCCACATAAGATAAAGCACTTAGTCCGTCATGTTTAAAGGTCAAAAAGAAAAAAAGTAGTGAAGAAGGCAGAGGAGGAGTGATGGGAGAGAGGGAGGAAGGAAGGGAGGGACGGGCGGACGTTAAAGACGCTTATGTCTGTCCTATCCTGTATGGTTCATATGTGATGATGTCGAGCCCTCAGGAATGCACTGTAAAACAGAATCAACAATGGCATGAAATCAGTGCAGGTTGAGGCACAGAGTGGCCTCTGCATCACTGACTGAAGACAGCAGAGGTTGAACAGTATGAGGGAAATGTCAGGACTGCTGTAAATTAGCAGGTGATCACTTTTAAAAGCAAAAGACCTATGATAAGTGGTATTCAATTAGATCAGAGTGTGAAAACAAATGGCTGTGAAGACTGTGAAACATAGGATGTGGCAAGAAGACTGAAGGTGATGTGTTTGGTTATGCCACCTTTTCCCCAACAGAGGGTGTTAAAGCAATGTGTTACAGGGCTTCAGGCTATGGTTACAGGGGGGAGATGAAAGGTGCAACATTTAATCTATATTACTATTCACAATTTATTTATTTGGCTGAGGCTGGCTGAATAGAGCTAGTTTAGAGCTCGGCTTTGACTGATAGTCAATACAGTGTCAGTAGTGGTGAGTGGTAAAGAGTGCAGATTTAGTTTAACAGATACATTCAGAGAGAGTTGCTCAAGAAACAGCTTCCATTGAATGCTTGAAAGAAAATACAGATTGGAATAACTGAATAAGTGAGTGGAGAAACATAACAAATGATGCTTTCATACAAGGAACTTTGGGTCACTGACTGGTTTGATGAGTATGAAGATGAGGCAGATCATGTGCTGTGGTCTTCACAGTCACCAGATTTTAAATCAACTGAAAACTTTTCAAATGCCTGAAATCACTGGGTTAGACAGCACTCTCCATCACCATCATCAAATCACCAAATGACGGAATATCTTTGTGAAGAGGGGTATATGTCTTGGACGATCTATGCCAAGCAGCATTAAAACTGTTTTGGTGGCTGGTGTTGAAACATCTTCTGACAAGACTCGTGTCCTAATTCCATTTTATATACTAACTGTATATATAGCACACTATATACTAATTACCTAAGTATACTATTTTCGAAGTTTGTACACAAAAACAACTGAAAACTAACAAGAAATCATACAGGGAGAATGATGAGAGAATAATGTTCATCAACAGCACAGTCAGAAATCAGGACTTGTTTAATAGGTGATGTCACTGCCATTTTTTCACTACATAGTGAAAACAAGCTTGGATTTAGTATTAGGCACTGTTAAGACACTGCTAACATTTTAAAAGTATTGTTTTAGTGAAAAAGCCTCAAACAATACCCAACCCAGCCATTGTTATTATAAAAATATTAGCAAAAGCAGCTTTAAAATGTCACCCATTGGTATGTAGGCCATGTGCATACATAAATATAAATGATGGGAGGGGTTGTTTAATTTGAGATATGAATCAAAAACTATTGCTTTTGAGATGTATCAGATACGGGTTTGGTTAGGTCACTGAGTTCTCTCTTATTTAGGTCTGTGTCAGAGTATACCAGCTGCTGAGGACTGGAATGTGTGTGTGTGGGGTGTGTGCATGTGTATGTGTGAGTGTGTGTGTGTGTGTGTGTGTGTGTGTGTGTGTGTGTGAGGGACAGGGGGGGGGGGTGTCTATTATGACATGAGAGAGGGAATAAAAGTTTGATAAGTCATACCATTATCTGCAACCTGCAGGCAGAAACTTGCTTCTCCACCTACATTCCTGCCCTGCTACAGCTGTCATCTCTCGCTCTCTCGCTCTCTTCCCTACATAAACAGTATAATTTTTCTAGACATGTCATACATGATTTGGCTCGAAGGCACTCATTTATTAGCCAGGGGAAAAAGAAAACACTGTACACAAGACCTGACACGACTCTGCTCCTCCAACATACCATAATGTGTCCAAATCAATCTAAGCAAATACAAACAACACACACACATTTTCTGATCTGTTGTACATGTACTTAAATTGCACCTAGAAAACATCTGAATTAGAGCCAAAACAATTAGTCAATTAAACAATTAGTTAATAGAACACTAATTGGCATCTATCAGTTGTTTCTAGCAAACATATTCTGGACTGTTGCTTGGACAAAATAAGAAATCTAAAGACATCACCTTGAGCTCTGAAAAACTGTGATGAGCATTTTGCCTCAACTTTCTGAGATGCCAGAGATTAAGATTTTTTTAAATCAATAAATAAACTCAACACAAACTGAGAGTAGCTACTGATCTGTAAACGTGTGCTTTACACGCTTACTCCCCGGGAAACACGAGTCATGTGACAGGAAGTTGAGGAAGTTACCATGGAATACAAAGCTGACAAGTCGGGCAGGGAGGACATAGACAAAAACAATAACACAACAGTCCTTTAGGGTTTGTTATGACTTCTTTCAGATTTATGAAAGACATTTTTGGAGGAGAAGTGGCTCCATATGTCTGACTGAATAAAGCCAGAGAGTGGGAGGATTGGCAACGTGTAGTGTGAGAGCTCTTGCCAATAAAGCATACTTAAAAAGCATGATGAAACAACAGATTGACTGACTACTTCTTGTGTCTGTTGATTTTCGGTGTTGTGCAAACCCTCTATGGGATAGGTCAAACACTGGAAATGTTCTCAGTGAGGATGACAGTATCTCACATGACATCAGAATCTCTCTTTATCAAAGGTTACACTGTTTAAATATGAACACAGTGCTCTTCTACCTCTGAATGGACAAACGGATGAGAAGAGTCTTGGGTTCATTTACAAGGGAAAAGAAATCTTAATGGAAACGTGCTCTATGCAAATTTCAAAAATCAAATAGCAATCCATCTCCCTCTTGTAAAAATGGCAAATCTGGAGGATAAAATTTAAATTAAATTGACATATAAAAACATTTCTTAAGAGAACATCCAGCTCTTCAGGTAAGATGTGTTCAGGCCACAGACATTGTAAAACTAACTAAATATATTTTCCTTGCAGACACAAATCTAACAACACTGAAATCCTAACCATAAATGATGGACACATTCAAACTTTGTCATAACTCTCTCCGTTTCTACCTTGTGCCACCCTCCGGAGCAGCAGCTGGCGGGCAATGATGCGCGAGAGGCGCAGGGCAGACCGCCGCCGAGGAGTGTCGCCCAGCCTCAGGTAATACTCCTGTCCGTCAGGTGTCATGACCTCCAGACAGGAACTCTCACTGGTGGTGTCATTGTCGCTTTCGCAGTTGTTACTGTCAACTCTGGCGCTTTGATCCATACTTTCATCGATTTCTATACTCCGACTGTCTGTGGGATCAGCACTGGCCACGCTGTCAACTGTGTCAGCATTCTCTACATTGCCCGCACTGTCAGCAATGGTGAGACTTGTGCATTTTCTCATAACACCACCAAAAATAACATCCTCATCTTTGGTAGCTTCTATTAGATCGTGCGCATTGTTCAGATTGTTGTTTACTGTCTCCTCCTTCCATGCAGGATCTGATCTGTCTGCACTTTCTGCTGTAGCCACACTGTCTGCTCCTACTGCAGCGTCCACATCCGTAACAGTCGTGCTGTCGTCCATAGCATCCATGATTTCACAATCTAACCTTCACTAACCTGCAAGTCTTCCTCAGTCTTGCCCTGATGAGTTGTTGTGCGAGCACTCCTTCTGAATTCCTGCCTCTAACATGCCCTCACTGGAAACACGAATCTGCTCCGCACCCACCCGCCTCCTCCCTTCAACTCATCACAGACGAACAAACACAGCTTCATCACACCACCTGACTCAGCTGAAAGACCATGTTCTCCCCACACACCCAAACATGCTGAGCTCTCAGCTGAGATGGGAGGAAGACTCTCAAACTTTTGCTTCCACAAGGACTTTCCTTTGGTCACATGACCAGGAGCCAATGGCCGGAGACCTAAGGGAACACTGCCCTGTGCCAAAGACTGAGTTTGGTACATGCCTCGGGCATATGTGCAAGTGTGTGCGTGTGTGTATGAAGGGCATATCTGGGATGGGAGATGTGATCAGAGAGTGGATATGCCTAGAAAAAAAACTCTTTCCCAATGGCCATATCCTAATGCTAAATGGGAAAGGGCAGAACAATAGAGTGTGTGGGTGTGTGAGTGTGTGCTGAGGAATGTATGTAGGAGCAAAGCTGTTGTTACTAATGCTGTGTAGGACTGTATGCCATTAAGAATTGCTCTATAAATCCAAACCATCAAACCATTTGACATTTAACTTAACTGATGCAGCACATGTACACCATCCACAGTACTTCTTTGGACAAAGATAGCAATATTTCCAAAAAAACCAAAAGCCTGTGTTGTCTGAAATGTGTGACTGAATGTTGCCATACAGTAACCGAGTTAGCAGATAAATGTATGGAATGCAGCAAGAGGAGGACGGAGGAGCGGAGTTCATACTTTGACCTAATTTGGCAGAGTAGTGATTTGCCAAGACTAAAGGATATGGGGTCATTTTAATTCATTTTGGGGAGGTACAGTAATAGGCAGGGGGTAAGAGTGGGATTGTGGTGCATGTGAAAAGTAGGTCATAGCCAAGTCAATTTCAGGTCAGCAGTCTTTCTCTCTCACACACACACATACACACACACTCCTAATCTCAGAGTAGAGGGGCAATATGGCAGCTTTTTAGTCAGAAAGGTGACTGAACAGTCTGAAATCCTAGAAATGTGCATTCACCACATGTCCAAACTCATGCTCAGTTAAAAAAAGTCAGTTGAAGTTGTGAAATATTAAATCTGTAATTTGATTTGATTAGACTGCCCTCTTGAGGCAAACTGGGAGAAAATTATCACAGCTTTAAGGTTTCTCAATGCTCAGGGGGAAGTACAAATTAACTTTGATGGCTTTTCATGTTAGTCTGTTCCGTGTATCAGTCCAACTTCCTTAAAAAATACACTCAAAACATTAACCAGTGCAAACTTTGTGACTGATGTTGGGCCCAGCAGGCTGGCAGACACAGTAACGTGAGAGTGAGCTAAATAGATGTGTGTAAATGGATTGGCACAGGAAAGGGCTGTAGTAAACGGTTGGTAATATAATATGCATTGCTCTGTCTCAGTTACAGACTGGGTAGAAATCAAACAGGCAAACTAAAGAGGAGACTGAAAAATCAACTACAGGCATGTGAGGGTAAAGATTATTAAAATATGCAGGTGGTGGTGACACAACCACAATCAGCTGTAGCTTTACCCTGTGATACCATGTGGTGTTTTTAAGTGAATGTGTGTACTAAATACAAAGGATGTTGGTTATTGATATCCAGCTTACAAAGATTTAAAAAATGCCATTTAGTAATGATTTCTGTAATGATCATGCATAAACAGTGCCTGAGGTTTTAAGTAATTTAAATGATTTTAATTTAATCAGTCAGTGCATTTCCAAGCTTCAGGGCTCTGGCTGTCAAAGCTCAGTCATCTCATCTTTAACCAACAGTATAGACTCAGATACAATCAAGGACGTCTTAGCATGTGAAGCTGCACATGGACTCAAGAAATATAAAATGATCAGAAATGTGACTGTGAGCATAGTAAACTAAAAATGTAGCAATAAAAAATTAAAATCAAACAGAAAACTGACATGATGAAATGTGTGTATTGTTCCTTCAATTAACAGTGGAATACAACATGCAGTAGCATCTTGCATGTTCTAGAGCTGTAAGTCTAAAAGAAGACTTGCCTATAAACAAGATTTTCTTGGGTAAAACATAAGAAAATGTACCTTTTTGAAATGTTGCTCAAGGATTGAACCAAAGATTACACCTGAATTTGTTTACGCAGCTTTGAGATAATCTATTAATTCACAGGCTGCTGATTTTTTGTCTTCAAATGTATTCAGGGCCAGCAACGAAAAATTCACTTTCAGCAGGAAGCCCTGAGACACCCAGTTCCGAACTTAAGCCCCACGATTCAGCTAACCAACCTACCCCAATCATTAGGTTTTAGTCACAGCTAGCTGAGTATTTTCATTATAAGCGGCTGAATGAAGTGACAAACCGATCGCATATACATTGAGAATAGTTGGAAACAGCTTATTCAGTATAAAGGTTTACATCTGTGTACATTAATTTATATGTAGCCAAGTTTTCTAAAATTAAACACATTTTTTTAAAAACACCTCCACTCACAAACCAAGAAGGAATTAAGACCCACAAATCCCACACGCAAAGGGAGATCCGACCCCCACCGCTAACCTAAAAATCTGTGGGATTACAACTAAACCCAGGTGCTATTATGTGCTCTCAGTTTTCACACACGCACACAAACATACAGATGATTGAACGGAATCATAAACACAATAAACATTCCTTTGAAATCCAGTCAGTTTCAGCACTCATCCTAGGGACTCTGATCTGTACTTTTCTTATGATCACAGGGCAAATAGGTTTTTGTTTTTTTATTGCATCTCTGACTCCAAAACATTTCTTAATCTGTGATATTTGCATTGCATCTGACAACTAATTATTTGATACATCGGTGTGCTCTGCTTTGTGCGCTTTTCTCCTGTGTACACTATTTCCTACACTGCAAATAACTGTCTATGTGCTTATTTTTAAGTTGCATGTTATGCTATGGTATTTGATTTAAGGATGTTGCAGGAACATTAAAATGAAATTAACCTTGTAAGCAAACTCTGACCCATTTACAGTTTTTTCTGTTGTACACATAGCAACGTCCCTGACAAATAAAATAATAAACTATACTGTTTTAAATTTAAGAACACTTTACCAGCTCTCAACATGGACTTCCTTATGAAATATTCCCTTCCTCTGACTAATTCATTGAGTGGAAAAAGCACTGCTGAATACCAGCATAACGGTAAGACCAGATGTGCACATTTTAAGGATTCCCCCCATCTCCAAATCTGATCCAGACAGATGTGAACTGTGCGCCTTGTGAGCTGATGGGTTAAGCAGTGGGGTGAGGGGCTGGGGAGGAGGGGTGAGGGGGGTTTTGGGCCATGGCTAGAGGACAGGATGAAGGGGTGAGAAGAGGATTACTGGGGCAGCAGGTGTTCCCTAACGCCCCATTTCACTATCACTGACTAGTGTTATTCTCCTATTGATTGTGTACAAAGCATCACTATTCCACACAGTTAATTACCCATCATGCAATACTGAAAAATGATCATTAACACCACCTGAGTAGCTTTCTGCCGGCCCTACATGCAATCAGTCACTGCTATGCACTTGAAGGCGCCTGGCAGGCACTACGGCTTTGACCAATATCGTGGCCTGTGGTGGTTTGTGGCGCTGTGAATGTGGGAATGTTCATCGTTTAATTTGCTTAAGAGGCGCACATCTCAGTAATTACATTAAACCGAGGAGACAGCTGCAGCTCTCTGCATCTCTCGCCCTCACTTTCTGTCCTTCTCCTCCCCCTTCCCCTATCTGACGCACAGTTGAGAGAGCAAGACACCTAAAACTCTGCGCATCCAGGCCACACTGTAAATATAGAGCAAACCGACTGACCCCCCAAAACTTGGTGCATTGGCGCGTACGTAGAATATTTGACTTCATGCTGACAGGTATAAAATCTAAAATGCGAACAAATACATCCAAATGATTCTCTGAAAATAAGAAAGATAAAGCATTCTCCAGACAAGAACAACAAGCTGAACGATTGGCATGTGAAACCCCGGCTGGACTCCTGTCCACAGCACATGCCTGTGCTGTTTTGAGCACTAAATTTGACAATGACCTTCCCAAAATATCAGAGAGCGCGCTGCGCATGACGATACAGGCATAACACAGAGGATATATGCAGTATTATAACTTTTGTCTTCTATATCCAAATATGATTCAGTTGTTTCAATGACAACATCGACAGTCTAAATAAAAAATGCGCGCAAATTATGACCTCCGGGACAACACATAGGCTAGTGTTACATTCATCCATGTAGTCAGAAATCTATTTTCAGCTCATGTCTGTTTAATTTTTAAAAATACCAAGGGTGCCTTTAGATAGCGGTTCACTACTCACTCTGCTGTCACAGTATGGATCTATTTGACAGACTTGTGTCAATCAAAATGAGAACAAATTGTACTCCGCATATGAACATAAGTTTCACTTCCACTGGTTTTGGCTCTCTGACCTGCCAGCCGTCTCTCCCGGACATTCCTCCACAGCAGATCCCAAGCCTTGGCCGTGGAGTCCCGCAGCTGCTCGCTGATCGACCGCCGCAGCTGTAGCTTGGCAGACTTTCGCTGGGCTGTCATTGCGGTGCAGCCGGACACATATTCCCGGACTGAAACCAGCGCTCCTTTAACACCCGTTATTCCTCAAACCCTTGTGAAACGCCGCCGGCTCGGCTTAAAGCGCGCCCCGGCTGCGTCTGGCTGCTGCAATGGTCGTCACCACTTCACCTGGTATTCAGCTCCTCTAGCTCTGCGTCACCTTCCTGCACCAGCGGAGGCGGATCAGGTCCTGTTCGCAGGATTTACTGAGGATATACTGATGTCTCTTCGTCCAGCATCTCTGCTATCCTCAGCCCTCTGCCCGACTCATCTATAATTCGTTTGTAGGGCGAAGGTGCAGAAATGTTTCAACATAACTTCTGCATGTGAGGCTGGACGTCTGACAAGGCGAGCCAGATGTGAGAGGCGGTTTCCCCCCACCACAGGAGAAAGAGAGAGAGAAAGACTCTCTCTCTCTCTCTCTCTCTCTCTCTCTCTCTCTCTCTCTCTCTCTCTCTCTCTCTCACTCTCTCACACACACACACACACACACACACACACACACACACACACACACACACACACACACACACACCAGCCCTACATATTCTCTAAAACCCAAACCACCCTCTCACCCAAACAAGGATCTCTTTCAATCCCCTTGGTACACACTAATAACACACAGTCATGCCGCACACACATAAATGCACACAATTTGCAACTGAGTAGAGTTGCCAGGAAAAGCATTCCTGAGCATTTCTGGCCATTCAGTCACATATCTGACCTCAGGGGACAGCTGCACTACAAATTGTAGCAACAGATAGGCTATGTTGGGCTTAATTAGGGACTGACTAAAATCTCTTAAATAGTCTGCACAAGTTCCTAAGAAATTCAAATTGATGATTTACAGTGGCAGAAAACAGAGAACATGCGTAAATATTTACATTAAAAAAGCTGCATTCTGTGAATATTTTACATTTTAAATTGCAGTTGCATTGGACATTTCTTGCTGCAGTATTAATGTCATCTAGGCTGCATAAAACACAACAAATTGGAAAAACAATCACACGTTTTACAAAGTAAGTGACTGCATCACAATATGACTAACTGAATGACTGTTGCTTGACTAACTGAGATAAAGAGTGAGAGTACACAACATCAACCATGCTCCAGTCAGTCTTAAGTGAAAGTGCCAAAAACACCAACCATCTGAGCTGTCTCTCTTTGTGAGTCACATTCGCCCATCTGACAGGTCAAGAGTTTTGGGAATTTCATTCTGTGCTCTGAGCTCCCTCGTCATCTCAGGAATGTCAGACAGAGTGATCAGGCCGGCCCAGGACGCTCCTCAGCTGCCATGTGCCTGACACCGTTGCGCTGCCATCGGATGTCCTGTTTGGGGTGTTGAGTTCCAGGTCAGCGTAGATCCATAAGCAGAGACCTGATTCGACATTTCAACCTGTCCAAACACGCCTGACATCTCGACTAGTCAGCAGTATCCCGCAGTTATCTGGACACCAAACACCGCTGCGTCGGCCGGTATGGTTGACTATCACGAGGCTATAAATACAGAACATCGTCTTCACACAAAAATTTGACTTTTGGATGATGTAGTTAGATTGGTTCCCCATCAAACATACACCACACATGTGCGAGAGGTCAATGCTGGAGTTCATAGCCTAACTTACACCGTCCTGCCATGGCCTGGTGTGGCCTGACAGTACAGCTGTGGAGAGACGCAGTGATTTATATGACTGTGTTACACTGCTGAGACCACGAGATTAATGGCTGGCGCTAGAGCAGTCAGCAGTGATGAGAGGGAAAGTGTTTCAGAGGGCTGAACAATGAGTAGCTGAATGACGCTAGGAGCTGAGGGTAGACAAAGGTTGTTTGACAAGCGCACCAACATACAGAACATCAGAGGATGCAGGAAAACATGAATGGCACACTTAGAAGATAAAACTTGTTGGTATTTAGATTGCCTCGTAATGGGATTCACAAGCATTATATTTTCAAATAGAGGATGGGGCACATTTCAAAGTCACACGGCATGTTTCAGATGCATCTTTCACATCTGATCATACTCAAATGGTAAAAAAAAAAAAAAAATGAAAGGGAGGAGACTTGGAATGGTGGGACAGCATTTTGTACTGTTTGGCAGAATAACATAGCAGTGATTGCCTGCTGCTTTCAACTGACAACAAGCTGATGAGGAGAAAAGGACATTTCATAATTAGGAGACGTCTACAGTCTCAAACTACAGTTGGAAGGCTAAAACATGGCCATCAATGTCAGGTTCAACAATTTTGTGATTTAAGCTTTCTGTGCAGATATTCCTGATATCAATTTTAAATATTAGACATATTTTGTCAAAGGTAAACTTTTCCTTTATAGCTGCCTACATATTGATTATGATGATGAATATGCAAGAATCTGAAACTGTTGAATCAGCTCTGTCTGTGGGTTTAAGACACCAAGCTGGCAAGAGACCACAACATATGCAGGCGTATGGCATTGATTTGTGCACCGTGATACCAAGCATCCCCTCAAAGAAGATGTGGGTATTGGATGCAGTTCTGCAAGTTTGAATTCTGAGTGGGAGAGCAATAATCATCTTGAGAAGAGGACTGAAAAAGCAGACAGGAGAGGATGCGGTGAACCTGTGTGTGTGCCATTGCAAAAAAACAGCCAAAATACTAGGCGAACAAAAGCATCTATATACTATATTAGCTTTTCAATTGGACACGAGATGAACCACCAACTGGCTTGAAGGGAGTCACGACATACACAAATAAGGTCCTCATTTCATGCTACAGATATTAAAAGTCTCATGTAAATGTCTGTGAGCCTCCTGTAAATGAAGCAAGCAACATTTCACAGATGATTATGTATGAAACATTTAAAAGGCTTCTGCTTGCAGGTTGGAGCCAAAAAATATATTCAGGTGTCACATACTCAAGAAGAAGACAATAAGCTAATGATTGTGGCTGTTAAATGGACTCGTAGGCTACTAACAGAATCTAATTGGACTGGGTACTTTCTAAATAAAATTACATTATCCTATGTGTCAGGCTTAAAATGCTTCAATGGTTTCTTCAGATCAAAGTTGAGATAACATGAATATTTTGCAATAGGTTATTCTACAACCATGAAACACAGCATAACACCGAAGTGTAACATAAACCCTGAAGGCACCAGACAGAGCGACGGCATGACGACAAGTTTTCTTGACACTCGAAGACACACGCATTACAGTATGTACAGGCATGACTGGCGAATGCATGTAAATAAAGTTAAACCCACACAAATAGGAATAATGCATGAACTATTGTTTAAATGCATAAGTGGATTCAAATGTATTCAGTCTAATATACACACATACGCACACAACATCGTGACCTCTGTTCTCTGTGCAACTGCTGTCATGAGTGGGCTGCAGGATTGCAGGATTAAGGGATTTTAGCACATTATCACAGCCAACTACAGGCACAACTGGCTTATAATCAGAACACTGTGACATAATTCAGGGGAGAAGGAGATTAAATGCCACCAACATTTTCTTTGTTTTCCTTTTAAACATTGAAAAACAGAAGAGGGGCTTCAAGGATGATATCTAGAGAGAACAGATAAGTGTCAAAATTAAACACAAAGCTATTCAACTTTTAAATTAAACTAAAATCTGAGAGGAAGATTTAAAAGAACCAAAATCTGCATTTTATATCTGACAGTCATAGTCACGAGAATTGCCTATTTTATAGTAAAAAAGGTAATCTGAGACTTTTACAACCACTATAAATGAGCAAACACTCACCACCACATCTAGCAAATCCAATAGTGAGCTTCCTTGACTCAAATCATATTTTCAGTCATATTTTCACAAAAGACAGAAGTAAAACAGCTAACTGGATAAAGGAAATTACAGTAATATTCTCAGTATTTTTCATTTGCCTTTAATTAGGCTCAAGAAAGCAAAGTCTTCTAGCACTGGTCAAACAGCTGTAGCACTTTCTGTATTGATAAGTAATTGGAAATACAATCAAACTGGGTGGCAGAGGTTAAAAAATTAAAATCAATTAAAAAAATATTTCTACAATTCATATCTCTGCTATCTCTTTTGTCAGATAAAGAAGAACCTTGAAAGGTAATTGTACTAATGTGGAACACTAAAATCATATTTTATCTTTTTAAAAAACAACTAATTGGACTGTCACAGCTTTTCCAGAAACAAATGTGTTCTTAAAGAAATCGTAGAAAAGGAGTGGATGTGGATTGCGACTGAGAGACAGAATGAGTGGAAAGGAAAGAGGCTGCAGGTCAGAAATTAAACACTTCTGTGGGAAAAACTACAAAACTTCCCAGTGACTTTGATCCAGCGTCAGTTTTGTGTTTCTGGTTTCTCCTCTGTGATGTTGAAGGCTGTGATATACAGAGGGTAAGCTGGTCCTTGAGGTCAACCTTTACTCTCAGGCAGAGAAAGAACACCACAAAAACACTGTCTCGTAGCAGTAGCCAACCAAAACAACAACCTAACACATTCCAGGGCTCAAACAGCCAATCAAAGCAGCACTATGGACATGTTTGGGACAGACCCGGGATCTGACTTTCAGGAGAGAAAATACACAGCAGAGCATGGGCGTCTCCGCCGGGAGAGCAATCAGATCTTGCAGTGGTTACAGAAATGGACAGCACTGTTTGGGAGAGTGCTGCTGTCTTCTAGAGGCAGAGAAGGAGCAGGAGGATGAGGTCAAGTTTCTCCCTCTTTTTCCTGTCTCAAACACCAGGTGATCTGACGTTAGGAAATTGTATCAAACTGGCAACATGATGAGCTAGAGTCAGAAATACTGCACAGGCTGCATGTGATGGTGACAAAAATATTTCTTGTATGTTTTCATTAGTCTCCCTTCAATGAAGAGATAACTGTTATGTTTTCATCCACTAAAGCCTGAGCCTAAGTATTTCTAAATCACAAAACTGAATGCAATATATTTGGCTGTTTTGACTGAACATGTTTCCAGTTTCTTGGTTTTTTTGTCCCTGAATTTCTCCTGTGCTGATGCTCTGTGAATGTGCTACTGTAAAAAGTCGATAGCTGAATACGCACACAGAGTCGAGGTTGGCGAGTTCATACTAATCAATGATTCAAGAGATCACGTGATCAAAAGACTGTGACAAAGCATCTTGTCCAACCGCGTTCCCCCTCTCTGCAGCTTAACTTCGCATGTCCGCTCGCTACCATATTCCCCCTTTCCCTCCTCCTCCTCCTCCTCTTGCTCATTTTTTCTCCTCCTCATCCCTGCCACTCTCTCCCTGGTCTCTGTCTTCTATTTTCAGCGACATTCAGTCATTCAGGCCAAGCTGCTCAGTTCACTTGACTCTACTGTTAGAGCTGGAAACACACACGCAAACATACCCCCCCCCCCCCTAAACCCCCTCACACTTTTATTGCATCTCACCTCAACAAATGCTTATTTGAAACAATAGAATAGACTTTATTGTCATTGCATAAAAGTACAATGAAATGTGCTGTGCCGTGCCTGAATATAAAAAATAAAAATAGACATTAAATAAATATACAAACACACACACGTACGCAATCAGCTCACATCAATACATAATAATAATACAAAAACAATTAAAGATGTGCTGCAATTAACATTAAACAAATGAATAATCCAAATGCAGCATCATCTTCATCTGAATCCAGAAGAATTTCTCATTCTGTGAAATCAATTGTCAGCAGCTTGTTACCTGCAGTTAGCACTCTGCAGTCTGCTTAAAGTGGAAAACCCCTAGATTAAATAAAACCATTGAACAGATGGCACTGCGTGACCTTGACCTAAATTCCTAGCACACGCTATCTGTTTTTAGTGATCCCTAAGAGCACACACACACATACACACACACACACACATATTCATGCACACACACACACACACACACACAAAGACACACATAATCATCTTACAATGAATCACATAGTAATTCTATATGTTGCTTACTTCCTCAAAAAGCATGTTGAAGTGCAACGCTGCAGGATTCACATCGCAACATCTGTTTATGTGTTCATTCATCTTCAACTTGAAGCTGTGTATTCAGTGAAAAAGTACCTTTGCAGTAAAAACAATGTTGCTTCTGAATCATTAATCTTGTATGGAGAGATGAATACAAGCTAAAGAAGTAAAACATGAAAACCAATTGCACAGAGAATATATATCCTTATACATAGATCCATGCTTTTGAAAAATGAAAATTGTTTTGTATTCTGAAGTGATATTGTTAACTTGACCCTTGACTTTGTCACATCAGAGTGATGCTGTGATTGACAGGTGCTCCCTGCAACAGCAATGCATGGGGTTGGCAGTGAACACTCAACAAGAGGGAAATGAGAAGGAAGACAGACTAGAGTGAAAATAGTAGACCTAAAAATGAAGGCAAAAAACAAAAAGAAAAGAAAAGAATAGAGTCAGGAAGTCGTTTTCGTTTCAAGCTTGAAGGTATTCGATTTTCCAGTGGAAGAAAAAGAATGTCTGAGTGGAAATGATTCAGATTTTCCTCCCTGACATTTAGGTTTCATTAACAGGCTTTACTAAAATACAGAACGTACAGTGGATGAAGAAATAATGCATATTTTCTTATTATCCTAGGATCTATATCCTTATAATGTGTCATCAGAAAAGAGTCTAAAATGTGTCTCACTATGTCAATATTTCTGCACCAACCATCAAGGAATGCTGCTCTGGTCAAATCCTTCAGAAAAAAATGGGTGAGCAAGAAAGTGGGTCAGCAGCTAATGCAGAGTGTATGTTCCCCATACGACAACAATAACAACTTCCCTTGTCCAGCCTCTGAGGATATCTGTTGACATCATCTATACCTCCTATTCAGAAGACTGGCTCACCTACAGCAGCAGATGACTATCACTGTGGTCTGCCTGAAGCCGGGGGAAACAAGGTCAAAGCCAAAGGACCAAAGGACCAAAGAACCAAAGAGGAGAGATGATACAAATGAGAAATAGGGGAAACAAGGGCTGGGATATGGGAAGCAGACGCAGCCTGAGGTATAATGTATGGAACTGGATGAGGAGGAGGGAGACACTGGTATTTGGAGACAGACATGGGGGTTTTAAAGCAGTGTGGGGGGCTGTGGGGTGCAGGCTGTGGTATGGAAGTAGCAGGACCTGGGGCAGGACCACAAGGGGAAACAATAGCTAATGGACACAGAGGAAACTCCACAGGTCATGGGAGTGCAGATCACATGCTGATAGGAGGTCTTGTTGCTGAGTGTCTCATTTTAAAGGCACTTAGGAGCAGTACACATGTAGCGAGGTTTTTAGCTGTTCAAATAAGCATATTAGCAGGAAAATCCTCAAAGACCAACTTCCTTCCTCGAGCCTTTTCTCTGCGCTAGCATAGAGTTGCGAGACCACACACAAAACACGCCAGTGTGTACAGGCAATACACAAATATGCACTCATGCATGTGCCGCCAAACACATATGCCAACACACACAAATACACAAGTGGTAGAGTTTCATGTGCACATTAGAGGTGTTTAGAAGTTGCCAAACATAATGTTATTTTTGCTACAATTAAACCATGATCCCAATGCTCTCATGTACTGATTAACTGAACATGGCACCCATTATCACAAACAACATGAGTGTGTGATTATAATGAAACATTAAGAGTAATTATTGTACCAAACTGGAGCTGTATATGAGACAATATCCGTTCATGTTTGGCCATCATTTCTATTGGTTATAATAAATTGTACCCATCAGTCTAATAGCTTAGACGTGGGAATGCTGTTGAATTGAGCAACAAACACCAGCGGTCAGACAATCAGACAAGATGTGAAAAACAAAAACAGTTTAACTAAACTCATCTAAAAAGGGAGAATAAAGCAAATGATGAGATTATAAACCTTTTTATTTGGAAATAAAATAAGTGAGCATGTCTGTAATCTCAGTCTATAGTTGGTCATAAACTGTGATGGATGATTACAACAGAGAGTTGGGATAATAGTATCGGTCTTTGCCTCTGTTTTCTCTTCCAAATATGATTAGCTAACCTGGCGACAGCTCACGTTTCTACAGCAAATATGTAGAATGATGGACAAAACTACAAAAGTGCAACCAAAGTTATAATAAACCTAAATCACCCCCTTAAAATTCTTAAACACTGTTCAGCAGTAAAAGGAGACTCAGTTACTCGTTGATGGATTTACTCATCTGATAACTAAATTGATAAATTAATCCAATTATAAGGCAACTTTTAACATTTACTGACATGAAATTCACTGACAGTCTTTTAAAAAAGAATGTATTTCATGTGCAAATTAAAAATGGGCAAAACAGGTATATGTAAATGTAAGGTTCCTGTAATTACATGTTTTGTAGCAGTATTTGAGGGTTTGAACTTTGAATATTAGATTGAATAATGACAACTCAGTGTTAGAATTAAGACTAGTGAGAGGGTCATGGTTAGATAAGGGGTTCAGGATAGTGTAATAGTATAGATGATGATGTTTGTGTTTGTGTTTTTATGTGTGTGTGTGTGTGTGTGTGTGTGTGTGTGTGTGTGTGTGTGTGTGTGTGTGTGTGTGTGTGTGTGTGTGTGTGTGTGTGTGTGTGTGTGTGTGTCTGAATTAATGCATTTATGTGTTCTCAGACAGCCTTAAAACAACACAGGATTCATGGATACAATCATGCAGCAAACTCAGCAAACAATTACAGTAAAACAAGTGATGTAGACACGAAAACAAAACCAAAAAAAATCACAGTGTGGGTCAAGTTACAGTTTGAACGGTCAGAGGAGACAGCAGAGGGCAGAGAGACAGAGGAAAAATGAAAAGGGAGTGGTGAATATAGAAACAGAGGGAGAGGCCGGGACTACAGCCAAATCCACTTCCAGACTTGTTAAAGCACTGCTGCACACTGCTGCAATATTTACCACACACACACACGTGCATACACAGGCTCACTTACTAAGCACCGACTTAATAGGGGACCTCCTATCATCACAAACCTCTGCACCAAGGTGGGTCTACACATCACAGTTACGAACACACACACATATGCACACGTTAAGACCACAAGAATCCCCCATCATTAAGTTATGAGGGTTTACTGCAAGTTAATTGCTGAGCCATCTTGTTTTCTGTGTGAGGTATCTTATGCAAGTAGTAGTAGTAGTAGTACACACACATGACAATGTTCAGAGACTGAACTCTCTGACATATTGTAGATACACATAAAAGCAATTTTACACTGAGATGAATCTCAGTTGAATCCCTCCAGTCAGACATATTAAAAACGTATTACAGACACGCAAGGGACACACTAAAACGATTGATGGGCCATAGGTCGAGATTACCCACAGCCTCCTTGAGCGCTTTCCAATAACATGAAAATTCTGGTGGATTATATGTTTTTTGGATAATCCTCAACTGCAGTGAAAATGTAGAGAATGTGTGTCAGTGTGTATCTGGTTCAGGCCAAGGTCATTTGTAGTTAATCAGCTGCTTTTCAAATAGCAGCACACATCCAGAATATCTTTGAGTGATCATTTCAACAAAAGCAGTAGTAGTACTGAAGACTCATCCAACTTGTCTGAAAGAAATGCAGAGCAGCTGGGATAAAATTACATTCATATGCTGGATTAAAATACCAAAGAATGAAATGTAGGCAAGTGTTCAGCGAGAGAAACAAATGCATATACTGCAAAGTGTGTCATAGAAACTCATCTTGTATAGCTTCCTGGCCGTGATACAAGTCCTAATATTTGCAAATGTCATAATTGGTCAATTTTAGTCACTATTTTTATCAATGTATATGGCCAAATATCACAATTTTTAAATCCACAGAGAGCTTTACAATCTCTCCCACTCCTTTCTCTCGCAACCCAACCGCTCAAGGCAGATGGCCGCCCACCTACTTTTGCTCGAGGTTTCTTCCTGTTAAAGGGGAGTTTTTCCTTACCACTGTCACCAAGTGCTTGCTCATGGGGGAATGTTGGGTCTCTGTAAATTAAAGAGTACAGTCTAGACCTGCTCTGAGATAACCTCTGTTGTGATTTGGTGTTTTATATATAAAAATAGACTTGACTTGACAATCTGTGCTGCATAAACCATCATCTATCCTTTAGACCAGTGGTCTCCAACCCTGCTCCTGGAGAGCTACTGCCCTGCATGTTTTAGGTGTCTCCTCACTCTAACTCGTTATCAAGCAGCTGAGGCTCGTCAAAGGGCTTGATAACGAGTTGATTATTAGAATCAGGTGTGTTAGAGTGAGGAGATACCTAAAACATGCAGGGCAGTAGCTCTCCAGGAGCAGGGTTGGAGACCACTGCTTTAGACCATCAGTTCAGATAAACAAAAACAAAGAAATCTTACTTTTCTTTCTCCATCCACTGGTGAAACAGGTCACCAAATCACAAACTAAGTGTACACAGGCCAGTTACCTACTCATGTTTTTACAGAATGCAAGAAAACATCTCACCATCTATCTAAGATCACATTAATCCAACAGCATGAGGACACCACAGTTCAACAACATGCTTTAGAAAAGACAAGTTGAAAAGAATAAGTGAAATTCTGATCCATGGGAAGATGAAAGATGTACTTGTATATGTTCCCCAGAAGCCATAAGTAAATTTAGTCTAGACTAGACAAAGCTAACATTAGCTTACTAATATGTGACTTGAGTAAAAGGCATATGGTTGACATACCTGATATGACACTTTAAATTTCAATAAAAAAACACATTAAACCTCAAATTACAAATGTGATGGCAGCAATGTTAGACTAAATAGTCAATTAACATTAGGTTAGGTTAGCTTAGCAAACCTGGGTATTTCCGTCTCATTGAAACAGACCTGTCAACTCTTCCTGTCAACTCTCCAGTCCACATTTCTCATGTATTTTTATCCTTTTTCTCACTTCACCCACAAATCTCCCATATTTCCCAGTTTTATTTTTACAGTTATACACGGGGCCAAATTGGAGACTAAATGCACGTAAACGCTGTTGAAGTTCTGCGTCATGCTATGCAAGACTTTTAAAAGAATGTTTTTTTATATTTCTAGACTGACTGAAGGAATCAGGAGAGAGGAGGCAGAATTGAGGACGCATTACAGCAGGTTGTAATGCTGTTGAAAGAAAACAAGCAGAAAGGAAAGAACTGATCCAAGAACAAGGAAGAAGAGAGAAACACAAAGCAGCAGCGCAGGCATCAGGTGATGGAGAGACATGAACAAAGTCAAAGCGGAAAACTGGTAAGGAACTTAAATTTGTATCTAGATGAATTACTGTCCTGGAAAAATATTTTAAAAGCACAATCTAACAAGAGCCAAAGAACAATATTGAAACCTGCTGTAAAAGGATTTTCAGATCTTTTAATACAGGCACTAAAACTACACAACAACTCTGTTAACATGATGTTTTCTTAAGCTGTTAAAAGGTTGACCTCAGTAACTGTACATTAACGAAGTAAATGAGACGCCAGCAGAAAAAAGACCAAAAAAAAACCCCTAAACAAAACAAAACAAAACCAAAAAAAAAACCAAATCTCTGCAAATATTTAAATACTTGGGGGACTATTGCATGTTTGGAAACTGTGCATTTTGAAAGGTGTGCAGGATGGACTTTAGTGTTGGTCAGAGTGGGAAAAATTATGTTTACCATCAGGCGAGGTCGGTTAAACATAAGCGTGCCCAAGAAGCCACAAGGAGCAGGCAGTAAAGGCACCTGGTGATTAGATCTCTGGAGCTGAGAGAGGAAACCGTTTTCATAATGTAAAAATTGTGGTCAGGTAGGGTCCCATAAAATTTCTCCAGGAATGCAGATAGAAATAAAACAGTCACACTTATTCACAAAGCTATGTTTATTCTATATTTTGGCCTTTAAAACTGTTATTTTTGAAAGCTATGTTTATCCTCTGATGCTACAGTGACTTCCTGTTTCAGCACATGGTTGCTTCTTATTGGATGGCACTAATGATATTTCCTAGAAACTGGTTTTTACATTACTGCTGTGTTTACTAGCCAAGACATTATTTGTGCAACCTGATTAAGTCAATCACTAGTTGAAAACTAGCTACTATTTACTAGAAATTGGTATTTACTAAGACTTTACACACAAAAATTAATGCTTGTTTGGTAAACTTATTCAAACCATATTCTTCTTTACAAATGGTGGACGATAGTAATTTAACTAGGTGTTTAAATGGGACGCTTTCTTTTTAGGGCAATACAAATATCTGACAGGTCACATCAGAGAAGTCACATCAAGCAGGAAAACTGAACTGTTGCAATCGTTAATTACACTTTGGGAGTTAACAGAGTTAAGATGCAGAAAAATCAGTTTTTGCACATGTACAGTACGACTGATATGAGACAGCACAGGCACCGTATAGGTGACTTCAAGGATTAAGCGATCGAAATGGAAACAAACTTGAGATCATGTAAAATGCTTAAGCATCTTTACAAAAATACTCCTCTGTTGTTGCATATTAATTATCCAGAATGGCTGGAGGGCAGATTTGATTTAAACCACATACCATCATGACATGAATTCCCTCTCACACTTACACACCCACAGACATTCAAGAAAAACTGTCACACTAAAGAAAAAGATCACATGCTGAGGGTAATAACAAAAATGTAGAACCAGATAAGCAGACCCCCCAGCAGAAAACACAGGTATAACCAGTCCTCTGAGGAATTCCCTGTTTATCTGGCAGAGGGTGAGAGTGAATGCCAGCTATGTGAGCAGAGACATGTCCATATCATATCCGGTCCTTTTGCTACTAAGACACAGACCACACAGGCCAACAAACACTGATTGATTAGGCAGGATTTCTGTCAACGTGTTTCCTCGTATCAGAGGAGAAAATCAAGTGAGAAAACAAACCTGAAGCACGACAGCCCAAACAAAGAAACAAATCTACACTCCTCTTTCAGCGCTACCGTGTTTGTAGTTGTTTGAGAGTGTAATGAAATGTTTCTTACACACACACACACACACACTTTCACCCACCCTCGTCGTATGCCACTGACATCATGACCTCTGACCTCCCTGCAGCCTCTGGGGCCTCATTACCCACACTGCACCTCTCCTCCGTGGACTATCATTGACAGTAATGTGACCCTGGTTGCTACATCGGAGACACCGCAACTCTTACTACATGTATACACACACACACACACACACACACACACACACACACACACACATACACACACACACACATAAAAACACAAAAATAAACAATCCTGCAGTGTAGCAAATGTGACCCTGTCGCCAAGACATCTCTGCGGGTTGCACTTAACTACAGTCACCGTGACGCCTGTGCATGTCAATCAAAAGGGACGCACTCTGAGGATAAGAGATATGGACGGAGGTCAGAGTTGGACTCATTAATCATCTTCTCTGACTCTTGAACCACAGTCTCTTGGAACTTGAGTCCTTAAGAAAATAGAAAAAAATTTAAGACTAAGGGGGAAATTTATATTAATGTTCCTTTAAATATTAAACTAACTTTGATGTTCCTTTTAATACGGTGCATATTTTTAATGAGAAAGACTGTTCCTGTTCTGGTGAAGCGATGATAAGCGTATGTGTCTTATCACACAACAAATTCAATGAAACCAACACTTCAAAGTGCAAAATGTTTGTGTTTTTTATAGGAGCTTGCCCGAATATCAGTGTTTATGCACCTGAATACGCATGTGTTGTGTATGTGTACAGGCAAGACAATGTGTGTGTGTGTGTGTGTGTGTGTGTGTGTGTGTGTGTGTGTGTGTGTGTGTGTGTGTGTGTGTGTGTGTGTGTGTGTGTGTGTGTGTGTGTGTGTGTGTGTGTTATAGTAGAAACAGTATATCATCACTTCTGGGTGGTTGAGGTTTGACATATTGGCTGGGAATCCTGTGGGAGACATTCCCAGAAGTCCAGTTTTATCCCAAAGCGGGAATGCAAACAATCCAACAGAATGGATACTGACTGCAGACAAATACCCCCTCAACACACACACACACACACACACACACACACACACACACACACACACACACACACACACACACACACAAAAACACACACACACACACACACACACACAAAAACACACTCACACTTTAAGGTTCACCTTACCTGCAGATCCGCTGGTCATACTTGCTGCAGCCTGATATGAAAAAGGAGAAGAAATACACAATCAGTACCAAAACAGAAGTAAGAAAATATACAAACACTTAGTGGATCCACATGAACACTCTCAAGCCTCGGAGAATGTAAACTCAATATCAGCCAAAGGCAATGACTCAGTTTCCCTGATACCAACTTTCCCTATACAGCAGCAGCAGCAGCTTCGCTGGGAAAATGACCAAAATTACAAATCTGGTTCAGTCAACAGAGACAGAGTTCTTCATATGAAAACCCATCAAGCCCTAACAGCTTATTTGTTTGAATTTTAACCTGAGATTCATTGGAAGTAAAAGAAGAAGACAAAAAAAACACATGTGAGGAATATGTTGTTTATTTGGCTGACATCCGCTGATGAATGAGACTGTGCCTTCAGGAAAACCGCTTCAAATCATAATAAATGATGCAATCAAATTAGAGGAAATTGGCAATGATATTGCGGATGAATACGTGTGACTCTGTGTGTGTTTCTGTGTTCCTTTGAAAGTCTGAGGGCTGATTTGGAAAAAGAGAGAAGGAGAAAAAGGGGACATGACAGAAAAGGTAATCAAAATAAATGAATAGGAAAAAGGCTGAGGGAAGACAAGGAGGTCAAGAGCAACGTGAGGCTTTATGTTTCCTTTTTTTTCTTTTAAAATTGTCAGCAGCACATGACTGAAATATTCATTTGGTGGAATATTAAGACAGGAAATTGAAGATTGAGGGGCACATTACACACATACACATTCCTTACAAAGTCCCTTAATCTAAAGGAATTGACAAACTACAGCATAAAATCTGTGAAGAAGCCTGGATTCATTTCCTTTTCAGTGCATGAAACATTATCCTGACACAGACACTGTATCATGAATGAAGCCACAATCATGGGGAAACCCCTCATTCCAAAAAAGCTCTTCAGAAGCTGGGATTTACCAAATGATATACCTGCAGTTTTTCAGTTACACAGGAAGTTCTGAATGATTCCCGCATGTTTTCCCAGTTCTGAGGTCAAATACTGGAAATGACGAAACGGACAACCTCTCAATTCCAGTTTACAATAAAAGGCTAATATTCAAATTCCACATGAAAGCAGGGATTTTCAATTTGTTTCATACGTCAATCAGTAAGTTTAAGACCTTTTTTTTCAAAATAGCAGGAAATGCTCATTTTTGTCTATAAGAAGAAATCTTACTAATTGATAATATCAGCCATCAATCATTCAAATGTATTATTTCTGAAATAATAATCAATAATCCATGTATAAATCTCACATTAGTATCTAACTAGACAATTGAATTGAAGTACTGTATTAATCCCTTGGAGGGGATTATTAAAGAAACCTCTAGAATTGCCCCAAAAACATTAAAGTGTGTGTGTTGATACATAGTAGCTATAAAAGTTGGCTTCAATTTATACTGTAGTTAACTGTTGACAATTACTGCTGCAATACTGACTGATTCTCAAATCAATAGCCCACTGTAGTCAGAGGCTCAACAAAATGCAACTATGATATAGAAAACATCTCACCTGTGGAAAACAAAAACAAATTTCAAGTCTTATGTCCAAATCAATAGTCTGCAAATGAACTCCCCAAGCTGTCGGTTCCTGATAGTTTGATAGCTACATTATTTTAATCACATATCATCTTCACACACCAGGGAGAACCTGCAGGTGTACAACAGTGCATTTTGATTTCATACTTTCAGTCGTTTAAATTATCCAAAACTACCAAAACTCTTCACAGATTCAATCTATGGTTTGACGTTCAATCTATGTTCTAAAGTGACTAATATATTGAATCTTTATCAATAAAAACCTGATTACAATGCACCCATATCTATTTAAAAAAGAACAAGAAAACTGACAATTTACCAAATACAAACACACAAAAAGACAGAATCACTGCAATTCTACAACAAATGTGCTCTAAATTTAGAGCAGAGAGGAACACTGTGAATTTGAGTGAGAGTGTGTGTGTCCATGTGTGTGTACTAGGTATTCCTAATGTTGTGGGGACTTAAATCTGTTCACACAGTTATGTTATGGGGACTCGCCTGTCTTATGGGGACAAAAAGCAAGTCCCCTTAAGGTAAATGATTTATTTTAGGGTGAAGACTTGATTTAAAGTTAATATAAGTTTAGGGTTATGTTAAGTTTAGGATAAGGGTTAAGATTAGGCATGTAGTGGTTATGGTTACGGTTAGGATAAGTGTCCAGTAAATGAATGTAAGTCAATGTAATGTCCCCTGAAGTGATGGAAACATGGTGTGTGTGTGTGTGTGTGTGTATGTGTGTGTGTGTGTGTGTGTGTGTGTGTGTGTGTGTGTGTGTGTGTGTGTGTGTGTGTGTGTGTGTGTGTGTGTGTGTGTGTGTGTGTGTGTGTGTGTTCACATCAGTTTGGACAGCTGTACTATATCAGTCACGGTTAGGGGAAAATAAACCCACTCCTTAGCATCAGTCTGATCCCACGGCCCCAGCTGCTCTCTCTACCTACGTATCCACACTTACTCACACACACCCCTACATACACAACTAATAATTCTGACATTTCAGGATCAACTGCACACCGACCAAAGGCATGTAGCTCTTTGTGCAGAGGGATGCCAGCTCTCGTCTGTGTGAAACTGAGATATCTCTGGGTTGTTGTTTTTTTTACTTTTCTAGGTTACAACAACACTAAAGCTTTTGTTTCAACAGCATCAAAATGACAATATTTAAATGTGCACATAGGATCTGCCAAATATTGAAATACGATCATTTAAAAGCTGTTAATATGATGTGAATTTCTAAAAGAAATATATTTTCAAATAAATTTGGTCCTGGAAATCAGTTTTTTGGAGTACACGAGCTGTAACAAAGGCCTTGAGTTTGTTTTTCTACTACTACGATTCACAAAGTCAAAAACAAACTTTCATGCTTAATATTTTTGTGACTTATAATATTGAAAAATGCAATATAATTGTTTTAAAAATTCACTTTGAAAAAAGTGTCAATTCTTGATAAATGATGGTTGGTCTCCCTTCACCTGCTTGACAGTGATACCTGTTGAGAAGCACACGTATGGTATTTGTGGTAGCTTTTGCCGCAGTGCTGACAGAGAGAAAGATGACCTTGCATACTGCTGAATAGAGCAAAGCTCATCCTTTCACTTTCACCTTATTTACACAACAGCAGGGAACATGCCGACTGGCCAGAGGCCCAGAGAGAGGGAGGAGGATACAGAAGGATGATAGAGGGAAAGGAGGGAGGGAGTAAACTGAGGTTTTCAAAAAAAACGTCAAACAAAAAAGAGCTTTGGGTAGAAATTCTCCATTTAAGATGAGAAGACGTCAGAAGGCTGCGCAGAGATTAAGAAAGGGCATGGGAGGTCAATGTAGTAAAGAAAGCAGCTACGACAATGTTCAAGCCTTTTGTTTCAGCACCAAAAAAAAGAAATTTACTCACCGAAATTTTACACACAAAATAGGTCGATGCTTTGAGTTTTGTTTCAGAGATGTTACAAATTGAGTTTGGCGGACATTAAAACATTGCCTAAGATGGTTAACTGATCAATTTATATCAATCAGACAAGTCTCTGAAGCTGTCTGCCGGGTCAGCTGCAAAGTGTTAGATGTTGCTGTGCTCCAAATCCGTGTGCACGCTGTTTCTAAAGAGTGAGATGTGAGCAAGAAAGACTGCAGGTTTGAACTCAATCTTGTGAGTTGTAACCTGATGATATAATCAGAGGGTAAACCCTAGGTCACAGTGGGTTTCTCATGGGAGAGGATACAGTAGACTGTAGCCTAGTTGCATTTGTGATTCAATAAAGAATTCAGGACGGACAGTTCATTTTGTGACTAAACTGAAAACGCAACTTTGTTCCTGTATCTGCCCAAATTACCTTTTATCAGCTTGTCAACTGTGCTGTTAATGGTTAGCAAGAAGTTCTTGGAAACACTCACTGTGCTCATTTTTGAATGTGAAAAATCAACAAAAAGTCACTCCAAACATGTAACTACACAATCTGTTAACATAACACTCGCTGTCAGTAACTGCCAACACAGCCTGACTCACCCTGGCTTGTCGAGCATGAAGATGTGCAGGGGATGAGAGTGATGAGCGGGTCAGCGGTCTGCTGCGGGTCAAAGGGCGCGAGTGGCGCCTGGTCAGTGGCTCAGGTTTGTCTGGAGCTCTGGATGATCCCTGATCCTGACTCAGAGCTTGGCTTGCCATCCTGATCATAACTGGAGAACCCTGGGAGGACAGAGAAATAGAAGTCAGATGGGGCACAACAAAAAAAAGAGGCAGTCTTCATTCTTGGCCTTTGAGGCACAAATTGATTATTGAAGCTGTGTTGACTTAAAAGTTGAGACATTGTCTTTGATCTTGGAAATACTACTGGACAGAGACATTCTTACCATAAGGTCTATTCAGTAACTTTGAAAAATGCACGAGAAGTCTTTAAATTAAAAATTTTAATTTGAAATATGACTTTTTTTTCTGTCTGCTAAGTGGTGAGGTTGTTCTTTTCAGCTATAAAGCTCATGTTTGATTAGTTAAGAATAAAGGAAGCCAGCCAAAAGTGAAATACAGTATATTGCCTTTGATCTAAAATAGGATTTGTTTAACACTTCTTCTCTTAAATTTTGCTATATCCAACATCAGTTTATAACCAATTCAATTGTGTACATTACTGGTAAAAGTATCACCATGGCCAAGATGCTTGGTAGCCAATCACACCAACATGTAGTTTCACTGCTATAGGGTTTCTCAAAATCATGACATACTCACAGATATATTCTTTTTCTTATATTTCACTTAACCAAAGACTATAAATGTTTTGTCACAAGTTGGGGTTTTTTGTATGCCATTGTAAGAAACTCTGAAAACTGAGAGCATCACTCTCTTTCTGTTTTTTAACCACCATGCTATCAACAAGATCGACATAGAATTAAAACTGCTACTCATTCTTCTCATTTATTGTCTTGTTTGCTTAAATTAATAACAGTAATGTCTAAAAAAAAATGTTTTTGATGCTAAACTTCAACACATACAGAAGCCCCTTTAATGTCAATCTCTGTGTAGTTCTGTCTCTTCCAGTCTCTTACCCCAATGTCTGTCTTCATGTCACCTGTCTCTTCAGCAGCCCACTGTATCTCTGTGTAGTTTCTGTGGAGTATTTAGTGGAGCTAGTGTTGGTGTGGAGTGATTGAAAATATAAGATACTGCTGATGATGTGTCTGCCTTTCTCTCATTCAGAAAAATCCCCCCCCCCCCCCCCCCCCCTTATCTAGTCCATCCTCGTCCCCTCTGTGTCTCCGCTCAGTGACAACACTGGAAAGTCCATCCATGCTTGACCTCATGACTCAACTACTGTAACCTACGCACTTCAACTGTGAAAACCCTTTGCTGTGCTTCCCGCTCTCAGCACAGAGCTGATAACATGGATGTGTGTGTGTGTGTGTGTGTGTGTGTGTGTGTGTGTGTGTGTGTGTGTGTGTGTGTGTGTGTGTGTGTGTGTGTGTGTGTGTGTGTGTGTGTGTGTGTGTGTGTGTGTGTGTGTGTGTGTATAAAACTGAAAGTAAAGGAGGAATGCCATTTTTTTCTGTAAATAGTATGATTTTTCCCTCCTAAGTATCCAAACCAGAAGTGTGTGTGTCCCTTCATGACAACATACAAAGCCTTTCTGTGTAGAAAATTCCCTTCCTGACATTTTGGTCATAGAGATGGTATGATGCTGTTGCCAATTTTTCAACTATGCAGTCACAGTTAGATAACATCATCAAGGACACTGTGTCCCCAGAAGTACAGTTCAAGCTGGAAGTCAATGAATTTCTCATCTGAATTTACAATAATGCATGACTGTATTTCCATGTTGGGCGTTCATCAGAAAAGAAGACAAAAGCCTACAGACATGCTAACAGCTCTGTGAGGCTGTAATTAAGCACAGAGGTGCTTTAAGCAAAGCATGTAAGCATGCTAACATGCTGATGTAATGTTTACTGTGTATCTTAGTTTAGCATGTTAGCATGGTAACATTTACTAGCACTAAACACATAGTATGGCTGATGCTGATGGGAATGTCATTAGTTAAGCAGGTGACCACAGAATTGGACACACGTTGACCCGATGAAAAAATTAAGGGAATAACAAAAATGTTAATGATTTATTCTGTGGGGAAAATAATAATATCTGTACTGAATTCCATCCATACGAAACCACAAATGTCAACCTCACATTAGCACTAGAGGAAGGGTCACCAATGTAACTTGGAAGCATCCTCTGGGAAACGTGAATGCCTTCACACAATTTGATGGCAATCTATCCAATAGTTGTTGAGATATCTCATTCTTAGAATGGCAGATTATGAAAAGAAAGTGTGATACTGACACAGTAAGGTCTTCAAGAGTTTTAAGAGGGACGGTTAGGGGTAAATTCAATTTCCTATTCAAACCAATCTTAATTCATCACTCTGCCATGCACACAAACTTGGTTGCTTTTTACTACCCAAATACAAAATAAACAGTCATCCATTACAGCTTTGGATGGTGGTCAGTTAATCTTTACTACCCTATAAATATTTGACATTTTTGGGATAAATGGGCTCTCTGCTATCTTTTCTTCCACTATAAATCAGGCAGAACTTAACTGATCTCAACATTTTTCTTGATTTAATTTAATTGATAGTTATATAGTTTTGCATTGTGGATTTTACCTTGATGGATTGCTGTGAAAATCCCACCCTCACTGTAAATTAAATGTCCCGTAGTGTTACATAAAAATAGTTGACAGAGAATGTGATACACAAAGCTAAAAATGTCTGTTTTACTGCTGTTTTCCTGGCTTGCCAGACAGTTTGATTAAGATTAGCCTGATTAAATACAGCCTTTTTATAAGAATTCCTGAAGTTCTGTGTTGTTGGTTTAAGAGCTATTTGAGGTTACCAGATTTGCACTTGGTGAGCGTAATGAGGCAGCTGGAAAGCCCTGTGAGAGGAAAGCAGAGGAGCACAGCACAGGAGCCATCCACGACTGTGTTCTTCTTCCAGAAGTGATGTTAAATAAACCAATAAAATGACAGTAAGCTGGTATGACATCAGCACTTACTATCTGTGGTTTTTTGGGGGATTAATGCTGCCTCCAGCTGGATGCCAGACGAGTCACAACAGCCTGATTCATAAAAGGCTTTAATGGTGGAAAACAACAGGCTTGGAAACCATTCAAACTATTATTCCTAATTAATCCACCCCATATTAAATAGAGAGAAAGACTGGCAACCCACAAATCCAGAGTAGGGACTCTGTCTAACATGTGTGAGGTGTGTGTGTGTGTGTGTGTGTGTGTGTGTGTGTGTGTGTGTGTGTGTGTGTGTGTGTGTGTGTGTGTGTGTGTGTGTGTGTGTGTTTGTGTGTGTGTGTGTTTGTGTGTGTGTGTGTGTGTGTGTGTGTGTGTGTGTGTGTGTGTGTGTGTGTGTGTGTGTGTGTGTGTGTGTGTGTGTGTGTGTGTGTGTGTGTGTGTGTGTGTGTCCACAAATGGTATGGTGTAAAATATTACTAAAGTTATGAGCTTTGTCTAAAAAAAATATAAAAACAACAACAACATATTATTGAACTTAACAACAATTTGGTCCGTTGGCTTTCGATGGATCATCTGCGTAAAACTACATCCTGCATAAGTCTGAAATTCTACATTCAGCAAGCCACACAGTCTTTTTATATTTTATGGTAATTTGGGTGTTTTTTTTAAATGTCCTTTAGGCCTACTAAAGAACTTTGGGTCAATACATTTTAAAGAACCACAAAGTACATCAGAGTTGACTTGATTTAACTGTCTTTGACTTACCGTCGTACTCTGCTGCTCCTGGTCAGCTTTGGTCGCATCAGAGTGAGTGGGGTTAGCGCTTTGGACTTCCTTCTCGTCTTGGAGCTGATCCAACTTTTTCATCAGTAGGGTCATGGAGTCATACGCAACAGCCTGAACATACAGGTCAGAAGATACAGATACAGGTAAATATGGCTTAGGGGCAAAATCTGAGGTAAACCTTGGACTCGGACCTTTCATGTATGCTGGTCTCAGAGAAGTCTGCTGCACCTAAACCCAACACGCACATACTCCTCTTTCTCATCCACCTTTATTGCCTCCAGGCTCCTTGCTGATGAAAAGTTTTTTCAGCCTAGCCTGAGGAACACAGTGTACCACACACTATGGAGCAGGTGACACCTTCTCAATGAGATTATTGTAAAGCAGCAAAGACAGAAGCCTTTCATAGAAGAGAAGAATGAAGGCCAAAGATAAAGACAGCCACCAGTGAAGAATAAGCTGCCTTGACAACATATAAAAACAGCAATGTACGTTATGTAAATGTGTTGTAATATCTGTCCATTTCATAAAGCTCAGTTATGCACATGCTTAAACCACTCGCTTTCCCTCTCTTTCGCTCTCCACCCATTGGTCATGGACTCTGACTGAGACACTTGTTCACTGGCCCTTCCAGGAAATTAACAAACTGCTTTGTTTCTTGGCTCTGCTGCCAATCCCAGAGTCCCAGAGGCTGATAGCAGCACATAGGGCCCCTTTGAGGAGCTTGAAGTCCAAAAACAGCCCCCTCACTCACACACATCCAGTCATACACACATGCTTGTGCCTCACCCACTCAACCCACCCGCTCACGCACACAAACACACCCTTCTGTCCACTCCCATTCCTAAACCCATCATGTTGACCAGTTTAAAAAATATCTGCAGTAACGGCTTGGCAGTAAAGCCATTTCCTGTGTGTTATGGCCCCCACATCTCCAGATTCCTACACACAGGGACACAGAGGGCTGTCTATGTGCGCAAGGGTGCTATTTTTACCTCAGTATGGGGGACAGACGTGGGGCGAGGGGAGAACACTGGGAGTGGGAGCTTTTCAGTGGCATAAGTGACTGAAAACATGAACATAAGTGCACAGACTCACACACAGAGTGGAAATGTGCTCATGTGAACACAAATGCACACCATACACATACATGCAGACACATTCACTTTCGCAGCAGAGTGCTCTCAAAGTTCATGAAATATTAATAGGCTCCCCTCCAAAGTATTTACAGAGGATGAAGCTTTTAATGCATCACAGTATCTCTGCTACAAGACCCCATTTCATTACTTGAACTGTCTTGGGAAGGCTAAGACACCTGTTATCATCTCAGTATGAATAGCTAAAGAAGTGAGTCCTTGTTTCGATACATTAGGTATGCTCTGCTTCTTTGAGGTGAAAGGTATTTAAAGTGCATGAATCAATATTATGTTGTCACTTCAGCTACATAAATACACCAACAAATGCTCTTAAGATCACAACAATCCACTGGATTCAAACCTGGAAAATCTATATTGGTGTTGTCTATTCTGATGTAGTAGATGTATGCTGTAATTTGACATTTGATACAGTAAGCAGCAGTTACTTCACTTGCAAACTAATTCTGGTGAGCCAAATCAAGAAAAGCATGCTGCACATTCCTGTTTCCTGTTTAGTATACCACTGGAAATACTATTAGTATACCAGTGGAAAATACAGTCATTCATAAAGTGAAGTGAATAACTGGTTGCATTTTGTCACCTGGCAACAAGAGGCAACCTTTTATACATTTGAGTCTTACCTAATTTTATTTTTTTTTAAAAGATCTTTACAATTTTCCGTAACACTCATTATCAACGTAAAAACATAATGTGCCACAGACCAGTGATCAAGGCACCTACAGAACTGGGAAATGATAGAAAAACTGTCTTAAGACTGGACACGAGACTCATTCCACTTTAATTTCATTTTGATAACTTGTTTTTTACTCTAATTTCCTCAAATCATTTCATTTGGCCAAGTTGTTACACACATTGCCGACTGTGACGAAACCGCCTGAGCCAAGATATTCCAAGAATGTGGAACCGCAAAGGGGCCTCTTTGACTCAACAGGTATTCAAATGAGCTCTGGCCTGTCAATAAGTGACTTTAAAAGCTACTTGGTCGAACACTGAGAAGGACATCACAAAAGGAGCACGGGGAGAAGCAATCCTTTCATTTCTGGCCAACGGTGGAAAACAGTGTGCAGTGTGCCAGAGGTCTGTTATGGGAACGTGCCAGTGACTGAGGGCCGCTCTGACAGGTGTGAGAACGCAGTCAGGGGCACGTTCACACTACTGGATGCCTACTGGCACAGTGCACGCTGGGAGATTGAGATGCCAGCACAGGCCAGTGGAAAAATGAAAAGAATTTATGATTGAAGGTATACCTGGCAAGCTAAACTTTTTTTGGATTCCCTTTTATAAAACATAAACACATTGTTTTCTTTCTCTTCAAAAATTCAAATACCAAATTATTGTGAATATGTTTATCTCCAGTAGAATATGTAGAAAAGCAGATGGTATGGGGACTCTCGCTCTTGCAACTTTTTCTGACTAACAGACATTTTTGCTTTTAATAATATACAACAGATAGGACACACGGAGAAAAAGGGAGAGGAGGATGACGTACAACAGAGATGCACAGTGGATATCAAACCAGACACCTTCCTACTACATGCATACATTTTTGCATCAATGCATCTTTGACCATTAATCCACCACAAAGCTCTAATATGCAATGTTGTAACTAAACACATTTGGTTAGTTTAATAAAATTGTGTAAACTGTGATCTAGTTTTCAAAAAGCCTCTGCTATCCTCACCCCTGGCCTAAACACATACGGTAGTGGGTCTGCACACAACTACTCTTCTGAAACATGCTGTACAGTACAAACCATGTTCTTAGTTAGTACTGAACACAAATTCACAAACATTTTCAAAACAACCCAGATCCTCAATTTATTTAAAAAAATCCCTTCAAGCCACTTAGGGATAATCAGCATTTACTGTGAGAACAATTTGACATTGCTGCCCTCTAGTGGTACAAATAGGTTTTATTGTTAGAAAATTGGCCTTTTTCATAGGGGACATTTTGACATGTCATAGTGGGAAAAGCACAGGTGTAAATAGTAAGATTAATGATGCTGGCACACTGTCACTCTGTTATTACTGCTACACTTGAATTGAACTGAGCCATGGTTGAACCTGTACTTCCAGTCTAGTGTTTGCTGTGAAAAAAGTCTATCTGCAGCGTTGTAACACATGCATGCAGCTACTGAATTAGTTTCTTTGGGCAGCTCTACACTTTGAATAAGGCTGGAGAAACCTGTGTCTCTGGCCTTGTTATCGCTCTCCTCCTGTCTTGTTTTTCTTACCTGTTTTGCATTGTTCTCTGGTGTATCCTCTTCCTCCTGGCTACCTGTGAACACAGGTTTGCCCCTGTTGGTGGGCTTTTGCCAGCCAGAAGTGCTGTTAGGCTGGGCATCCTGTCTCTTCCTCGAGCGCTTCCTGTTCGTGCTCAAGTTTCTACGGCGACGACTGACCAGGAATTCCTTATATTGTAAGGCCTCTGAAATATCATCATCGTCCTCCTTGTCACTGTCACCCTCTCCCACGTCATTGGTGGACGAGGAAGACTCCCTGCCATCAGAGCTCTCATTGATGATCACCTGGTTGTCAGTGCTACATTCATTATCACAGAATACAATGGCGCTCGGCTTGTGCTTTATTATTCTTAGCAGATCCAATGAACAGTCCTCTGGTGCACTCACAGATGTTGACAGATGGTTACCACAGCTGTTGTCCAAGGCTGGTGAAAAGGCAGAAAGAAATTCCTCAAGAGACAAGGCCTCTGAGGGGCTTCCTTCTTTCTGCTGAGGTAACATGGCTTCACAATGTTTCAATTTTTCTGCTTCCATCTGAGAATTAATGTGAACAGCTGCTCTACAATCCAGGCCTGACACCTCCCTGTCCTGACCTGCTCCTTGAGCCGTTTCTGAACTGCAGCTGCCTTCACAGTGTCCATTCTGCTTTGAGTCAGGCTTAGTTGGATCACAGGGGGAGCTGTTGGCCATCTGCAGCTCCTTCCCAATAAAGCTTTGAACTTGAATGGCCACGGGATCTGGAGTACAGTGCAGCAGAGGAGCAGGTTCAGACATGGTTTTCAGTTTGTTGTTGGAGGTTTGAGTCAGAAGGGGAACTTGACCTTGGAGGTCACCCACAGCCGGGGGGTAAGTATGCCTGTAAGACTACTGCTGAACAGGCAAAGCAGCTACTGGACCTCCATGCATCACCGGGGAACCAGTCCTCATCTGTTGAGTCTTTTATAGTTTGGTAAGCACAGCGCTGGCTCTTTTGAACAGAGCCTGGTGAATTGACAGTTCAGGAAAAGCCACTAAAATGCAGCTGCAACTGGATATTTACAGCTTGGCCCACATTTGAATGACATTTCTTTGATACCTGCTGAAGAGAGGAGAGAAAAACATTTTGAGCAAATTGATTCATGTTTATACATGTGCACGCCATAAAAAATATGTATGCATAATACAGAGTCATTCAGCTCTTTAAATGTATGTATCTGTCTGGATTCAAGTCTGGATTTGCTTACAGACTTAAACATAATGCTTAAGAGGGATGATACTGTTGCTGAGACAGGTCTTCTCTCTCATGAGTCATTTTCTCTTTAAAAATGTAAACCTGCAGGCAATTTAACAATTTAATTTAGGATTTAAACTCTACTGGCAACACTTTCTGTAAACTCTAAGATTAAAAAAACATGCCAAATGTGATGACAGTTTTTAAATAGTGTAAAGTATCAATAATTTGATTCTATGAAATTCAAATTGGGATATTTTGGGACAAAACAATCATAAATGTGTCTGCCCCATGCCAAAGTTTGTCTTCAGAGAAACCCTGCAGTGCACCACGCTGGAGCTTTCAAGGGGCTTTTTTGGTGACAAATGCATTTTTCTCAAACACTTGTTTTTTCCTGGTGGATATTTTCGGCTACAGCCAACACACCCTTTCCTTGCCTGGCATGTTTTCTTTGTGTTTTGAACAGGCAACAGTGAGTCCTTTTAAAAAAAATGGTTAAAATCCTGAAACAATTCTATTGTAAACACAGCCAGTATGTATGGAAATATACAAATCCTTTCCAACAAGAGTTTCATTCACCACTACAAACGTGCAAACAAAGAGCTATTTGTCACCACTTTTGTGTGGGTAATGTGTCAACTGGTCTGAGAAAAAAATACTACAGTACAGTATTTTAATAACTTTGGAATTAATCCCAGTAAATGCTCAATAATCAGCACAGAGAGGCATTTGTAACTTTAACCTCTTCTGTGACAAAAACATTTAAGTAACTAAAGGATGCTCTAAAGAAGCGCATTAGATTTCAACATACCAGACGTCTTTGTACAGAAGTTGTGTCATCCAAGAACACATCCGACACAGCACCCTGAAGAACCTTGAAAGTAAAAGAAGTACCCATCCAAGGCAAGTCACGCTGTTATACTATATGCTGCATGACACTGATAACACAAGAAAGAGTGAGTTTACTTCAGTAAAGATATGAAATGCTGCGAGGGGAGGAGAGAAGAAGAAAGGGCTGAGGAATGCCCTTTTCCCTCCTATATTACCTCAGCAAAAAGACAGGGAGCTCCACAGGCAGGTGTTTGAGCTATTTGTGTGTGTGTGTGTGTGTGTGTGTGTGTGTGTGTGTGTGTGTGTGTGTGTGTGTGTGTGTGTGTGTGTAGAAAGAAAGAGAGAGAGAGAGAGAGAGAGAGAGAGAGAGAGAGAGAGAGAGAGAGAGAGAGAGAGAGAGAGAGAGAGAGAGAGCACGATTGAGTATTATACGTTGAGTGTGCATGTGAATGCAAGCATGTCTAAGAGAGAAAAATGATAATTTACAGTATGCACTTAGTACAAAAAGGAAATAGTTAAATAGCTGTGCGTACATTCAGATGTACATGCAGACCTTGATTAACTGTGGCACTCCTCCCCTCATTCCTCCTTTTCACTCATTGCTGTATAATATCACCCAAGGCAAAGGATTTTTCACCTGAGAGAACATTCCTCGACGACAACGCATGAGGTAATGCTTAAAACGTGTTCTTATCCTCTCTAAATCTCGTTGCTCATATTTTTTGTAACTAAAGCAAAGCTGCTCTGAGCCTTAATCAACAAGACAAGACTTATGGTCCTTAAAAAGCTGTCGGTGGACTGAGGAATTCCACACATTTGCCAGCAAACATTGATTTTTGTGTTTTGGGAGGGAATGTCTTTGGTCAGGAGGGAAGCCCATTGAGGATGTGATTTTGCCTGTTGAGGCCTGTTTGTCCCTCAAGGTCTTGGGGAGAAGAGATCTGGTCAAGGTGGAGGCTTCTGTATGGAGCCAAGAGTGAAGTTATGATGATCTAAATTGCTTTCTGTGTCTTTTCTTTATGTGAAAAGTTCAACAATCACAGAATCAGTAAAGTAGTAGTGTTATATATCTAGAAAGGCTCAGGTATAAAGATACTGGCTGAAATTCATACAAATACAAAGGAGTTCAGCTCAGTTTATTTTTTCAGAGTAGTCTTTTTTTAAACTCAGCAAAATTACATCTTCCCAAAAAGAGCTATAATAATTATACCTTAGCATGTATCTTGTTGTGTTATCTTCTATTTGGAGATGAAAGGTTGATGATTTTCCCAATATAAGCACCACAAACTGAAATAAGTGACACTGTTTTAGGGCAAAGTGGCTCTTTAAAATGTCTTAAAAAGATCATACAGAATTATACAAGTTCAACATTTAAGGAGTGGACAAAACAAACTCATTCACAAGAATCGAAGTGATACTAATGAATGAACTTATATTTATGAAGGTAATGTTGCCTGAAGGAACCTGATAACCTTCACCTGCTACTCCCACCTGCTCCAGATATGACACTGTCCGACATTGCGGCTGTGATGATGGATGCACATTAATTTTACTCAAACATGCATTTAAATACAAGCTACGCCAACCTGTTGAAACATGCTCCTCCATGTATAACATTCCTCTCATGGAGACGTACAGTTACCTGAGTCAGGTTAAAGAAAAGCCGGGCAAGAGAAAAAGAAAACAAGGAAGAAATGATGGGTGAGATAAAGATAAAATATTACAATATGAGAAAAAAGAGAAATATAATAATTACCTATAACAGTATCTTTTTAAGGCTACAATCAAGAGGTAAAACACTGGGAGAAAAGCACATGAAATGTATACATATCTTTATGTATCCACATCTAGCCTCAGAAAAAAAAAGTCAGCTGTTTTATCTTGACAGTGTGTACTATACAGTAGATCATGTGTGAAATTTTGTCAACCCTAATTTTGACAACAAACATCCGCATGCATATAGAGTCAGATAAGCAACAAAAAAAAAGCCTTCCAACTTGAATTACAGCAAACATGGAATTAAAATTCTGCACTGTCTTGTCTGGTGGTGGAGGAAATATTCAATGACTGAACCATATATTTTTATAAATATATGGCCGAAATGTATTATCTTTAAAAATCAATATTTTTTTAAAACTACAAAATGTTGATAAGAAGGTGATCCTAGAATAAGATAGATTTTGAAATCCTGTACAAAAATAAAGGAAATTATAGAAAAGCCACAAGTATACAGTATACTTCTAACAGTCACCAGATGAGCATCACCATAAACCATGAGCCAGCTCACACCATCCTGATTAGTTATAGCATGACATGACACCGTGGTGACATTGTGGTATTTAGTTTTTGTTGCATGGGATTAACTGTCTCACATTCCTTGGTGGTATCAGACTGTTTTAGTGTAAACAACTACATATCTGCTGCAACACAGAGCAGATGCAATCCTTCCTCTACTGTCCTTACATATGGCCAGGTTATCCTCTTAGGGGGCCCCGGGCACAAAATTAACTGCTGGGTCCCTATTAAGCCCTTCGCTGCCTCCGGCTTTCTCCTAACAAGACAAATATCTTGTCCGTGGCTGTCTGGGGCTGTATGTTTTGAGATAAGCACAAATACCTTACTTATACCTATACATAACAACATAGGTCATGCAAGATTAACACTATAGGTCATCCTTTGTGGACTACTGGAGGAGGCAAATTCAATAATTAAGATGCTCAAAAGAACAATTAAGAGGGTCGTTTTTGCCTGATGCTGTGAGGCTTTTCAGTGACATAAAGTACTTTATGATTATGTATTACTGCTGGCAGTTAGGCCATTTTTACTATTCATTGGCCGGTGCTATCTTTCAGACTGCTTTAACAGTTTTATCGGGGTTTTTTTTTAATCGTTTTATTTATTGGCTTTGATTGTCTTTGTTTATGTTTTTTCCTCTTGTATGCGTGGGATCCATCTATCTATCTATCCATCTAAAGTGTGTCACTCTGAGGACCTTATAATAATTAACCTTTTTACCTCGAAAGACCATTGAGTAAGTACCCTCATTTACAATGGTGTCGAGAAAGAATAACAGTAACACAATAATAGGTAAAAGAAAAGAAACATAAAATAAAAAATTAAACAATAAAAATAAAACAATGAATACATACATGTAAACAGATAAGATTACAGTGACATTAAAAACATTTAAAATAAGGTCTGAGATAAGGCCTTTGAACAGCTGTAGTGGTAATCTAATTTTAAGGCTGTTTGCAGATTGCTCCAAGTCTAAAAGGCATTATAAGAGGATGACATTTTTCCTATTTCGGTTCTGACTAATGGAGTATAGAGCAACAGCCTATTCTGTGATCGAGTACCAATATCATGTTACTTCAGGGTTAAAAGAAAAAAGGTTTGTAATATGAAGCTATGTCCCTTCAACATGACTGCACTGCAGAATAAAGCTATCAAAAGTGTTTAAAACTGTGTATGAAAACCAGCTTAAATCATTATACAGCAGTCTGCTAAAATGCATTCAAGAACAGCCTGTCATTATCACCTAAAGGGCTGTTGTGTGTGTGGTGCCCCTTACCGACGGGTAGCACCTGTTCTCCAGCATGGCACAGCTTTTGCAAACTCACTGTGATTTCCTGCAGCATGTTTGTCCCATTTGAGTCGCCGTAGCTGCAGAGGAAGCAGCAGCGCGGGTTTGTGAATAATATTTCGCGGGATATCAGAGAGTTAGCTGCGGGTTGTCTGTCCTCAACACTAACACATAACAGCCTCTAAATTCATAACAAGATGAGTTTGTGGGTGGACAAATATCGACCGACTTCTCTCGGTAAACTCGACTATCATAAAGATCAAGCATCTCAGCTCAAAAACCTGGTGAGACAAACTTTATCCCGACTATTAGTTAGCTTCTTTAGCTTGTGTAACCAATAGAAATGATTGCCTGTGCTGGTCAGTGTGTGATAACCTTATTCATTTAGTTGAGTGTAAATATCATTTGAAGCTAGTTTGTTAGAGGAAGTATTGTCCGTCATATCTCTTGTTTCAGGGTAGCGTCATTAACATGACCCACAGTGTTGTTTTCATCCTCAAGTGATCATTTGATCAATAATAGGTCAAACAACTGTGAAAAGTGTCTATTAATTCCAAGATAAAACTTGGAATTGATAAAATCAACACAAGGTTGCAAACGCTTTCAGCCACGTCTCTTGGTCTTCTTCACAGTTCCTCAGGTTTAATGGACTATAAATGAACCTTGTGTTGATCATTTATTACCAAGCTGCTGTTCAGATTAGATCAGACAATATAGACATTGCATTCACAGTACACAACAAATAACACCATAAAAAGCAATTTAAGACATGATGAACTCACCAGCTAGAGCAAACAATGTTGGTGTTTGACACACACACACAAACACACACGTTTGTATGTATATCTAATATAACTAATAAATAACCTCCACTGAGATGTGAATGTCAGCTGAAAGGTGCTATGAATCAAACCTGCATCTAAAAGGGATCATTGAAGGATAATCGATGATTGATAATTGATTAATCATTAAGTAATTTCTCCAACAAAACATAGCAAATGTGAGGTTTCTTTGTTCTATACAGTAGTTAACTGAATATCTTTGTTTTGGGGCTGTTGGTCACCTAAAACAAGACATTTCATGGTGTCATCTTGGACTAATGAAATAGGCATATTTCACAGTTTTCTGCATTTTTACAGGAAAAACAAACAACAATCGATTATTCAGCTACTGAGGAAAATAACTTGATGTAGAAAATTAGATTGGTGCAAAGCAAATACCTAATCGTTAAAATAATTTATTACATGAGGAGATTTTTGTGAATGTGGTCTAACTATTACATTTTTTATCAAGCAACACTTTACTCCAAAATCTTCAGTGATGGTCAAGGCACATAACTGTGTAGTCCAATGGGAGTCTTAACTATTAACCAAAACCTTCTTTGTGAATGTTCGTTTGTTTCAGGTTCAATGTGGCGACTTTCCGCACTTGTTGGTGTACGGACCATCAGGCGCAGGGAAGAAGACCCGCATCATGTGCCTGCTGAGGGAGCTGTATGGCGCTGGGGTGGAGAAGCTTCGCATAGAGCATCAGACCATAGTGGTGAGAGGGTCAATATTGAAATACTCCACTACACACCTGCAGTTTCTCCGGACATCTCTACTCAGTCTTCATTAGTTTACTACTGTCTAAAATCATGTGTAAATGAATATTGATGTGCCCTTAAAATAGAACAAACTCATCACTCTGAGAATCAGCAGATTTCTGCAGCATCAGAGACTGTGTGCCATAACAACTTAAGCAAGACTTTATGGAAAACATACACATGTTGCACTTTTGACTACTGTTATTGACAGTGAATAAGTCAAGCATCACAGTTTACCTAAAAATCCAAACAGACTCCTACACACACTAGGCATAGTCACATTGCAATTTTGTGTTTTTGTCTCCAGGCTCCCTCAAAGAAAAAAATCGAGATCAACACAATAGCCAGCAACTACCACTTGGAAGTAAACCCAAGGTAAAGTACATTTACTCAAGTACAATTTGGATGTACTACTTCAGATGGAATTAATGTATTTTTTAACTCTATTGCATTTATTTGACAGCTGTAGCTACTTGAGTTTAGCAATAAAAATCACAAATATTATGTGACTTAAGTATTTCCATTCTGTCGTACAGTGATGCAGGAAACCAGGACCGTGTGGTGATTCAAGAGCTGATTAAAACGGTGGCTCAATCTCAGCAGATCCAGTCAAGCACCCAGAGAGAGTTTAAAGGTAGGAAAGACACAAGTCCCTCTTTACCAGTTCAACCATGTTTTAGAGCAATTGTCCTAACAGGATAAAAGTCTCAACTCAGAAATCGATGCTTAACTTAATAAAAATAAATAAATAAAAAAAACAATACAAATCATGGGAAGATCAGTATTCCCTTTTATGAATGAGCTTTCCCTCTGTAGTAACTGGCACACTTTCGTTCTCAGTCGTATTGCTCACAGAGGTGGACAGGCTCACAAAGGATGCCCAGCATGCATTGCGTCGTACAATGGAAAAGTACATGGCCACCTGCCGTCTCATCCTCTACTCTAACTCCACCTCCAAAGTGATCGGGCCCATTCGGAGCCGTTGTCTGGCCATCAGAGTTCCTCTGCCCAGCACAGAAGAGGTGGTTTAGTTTATTCTTTAGTAATAATGTTAAAATACTGTATTAGTATGCATGAAATGTGTTTTTTAATCTGTTTTTCCTGTTTGGCAGGTTTGTAACGTTCTAACATCAGTCTGTAAGAAGGAGGGTCTGCTCCTCCCACCTGAGCTGGCCAAGCAAATCAGTGAGAAGTCTGGCCGCAACCTTCGCAAAGCCCTTTTGATGTGTGAGGCCTGTAGAGTGCAGCAGTAAGTGTGCACAAACCTTATTAGTATTATTCTTCCTATAAACGAGCAACCATCTTTCAAAAGTATCTGCTTATTCAGCCTGTGTCAACCTTCTCCAGGTATCCATTCTCAGTGGATCAAGACGTCCCAGAGACGGACTGGGAGGCTTACCTCAGAGAAACGGCAAATGCCATCGTCAGCCAGCAGAGCCCTCAGAGGTGGGTGAGGCGATGAGAGAGAGAGAGAGAGAGAGAGAGAGAGAGAGAGAGAGAGAGAGAGAGAGAGAGAGAGAGAGAGAGAGAGAGAGAGAGAGAGAGAGAGAGAGAGAGGAGAGAGAGAGAGAGAGAGAGAGAGAGAGAGAGAGAGAGAGAGAGAGAGAGAGAGAGAGAGAGAGAGAGAGAGAGAGAGAGAGAGAGAGAGAGAGAGAGAGAGAAGTTAATCAGATTTGTAGGGATATTTTAATGCTGAATCTTCGTCTTTTTCTGTTCCAGGTTGTTGGAGGTCCGAGCCCGGCTGTACGAGCTGCTGACTCACTGCATCCCTCCCGACATCATCATGAAGGTACTGTTTACTACACCTCACTTCCTACGAAAGTGTTGAAAGGTTTTTTTTTTTTTTTTAGTAACTTCTAAGGTAAAGAGTAATCATGATTTAATTGCTAAATATCCTTGTGTAATCCTCCGACAGGGTCTGGTCAGAGAGTTGCTGAATAACTGCGATGGTCACCTGAAGACAGAGGTGGCCCACATGGCAGCTTACTACGAACACAGACTGCAGCTGGGCAACAAAGCTATCTACCACCTGGAGGCCTTCACAGCCAAGTTCATGGCAATCTACAAGAAGTTCATGGAAGATGGTTTGGATGCCATGATGTTTTGACTCTGAATGGACTTGAACACAGATACTTTTCCCGATGAGGTTCAACAGCTCTTACTGATATGTCACTTTTTCTCCCCAACAACTTTTATCAGTGACTATTATGGCATTATGGTGATAATGACACATTTCACCTCACCAACTCGGCTCTTTATAAAATGTGTAAACTTTGAATTGTTGCTCCAGTGGTGTAAGATACTAAAGAGCAGTTTGATAGTGGCATGAGCAGGTCATAATTTGTAAAAATGTAGATCATAATAATAATAAAATAAATGTCTTGTTTACAAAGTGTGGTGTTCCTCTGCGGATATCTGACCAAACTGACACTGCCTTACAGTGCTGTCTGACAATAGTCTGGCACTAAGGGTACAAGTACAGTAATGCTAATTCTACACAGGAATGAGTTTTACTTACTTACTTTTGTTTTAATGATGGTGACTGGACCAAAAGCACTTTTCTTTTTTCCTCCTTAATATTTTTTCTTTAGTCCATAGACCACACAAACAGACTGCAAACATGAGATGACATGCAACAGAGGTTCTCAGCTGATTTTGTTAAAGCCTGTTTGTTAAAGCAAATTTATTAATTTGAGCACTAATCACATAAACAAATACTCATTATAGTCACAAAACTGTACAAACGAGTCAAAATAACCACAATGATATGTTAGATGAATATGTTAAAAAATCTTGAAGTGTTCTGTTCACCCATAAATGCAGGTACAAATGTAGTGGGTGTAAGTTGTAAAATAATGTCTTTTAGGTAACTTCTCCATTGACTGTTATATGGGAAAAACCTTAGCAGCATAGTGGAGTGCAAGGAGTCTCAGTAAAAAAAAAAAAAAGGGAAATGGTCGACCCTTGACTTTCTACACAGCATTAACTCTCAAGCAGTTTTGAAAAGAAAGCTCTGATATACAACATCCTCTGAAACTGGTCTGTAGAGTCAAATCATTTTTAATGCTACTGTGTTACATTCCCAGCAGTAGCTGTTTGTTGGATTTCAACATAGTTCTGCTGAGGTTTTGTTTTTTATAAATTGCCATGAGTGTCCAGTCTGTTTGGACACTTTGGCTTCTCATTGACTGCAAAACTATCTTCTTGGCTGTCAAATCTCCCTTAATGCAGTCGCATTGGGAAAACCTAAAATGTAAATAGTCTATGGAGCTTCCTTCGTGATTGTGGTTCAGGTACTTCATCGTCCTTTTTCTTGTTTTATCTTCTCAATGTCTAAGCCTTAGTGGAAGGAGGGTTAAACTTGGACTATTTAGTCATTTATAAAACCGCTAATCCACAGTAGTCATTCTGTAATATTCTAAAAACAAGGAAGCATTCAAATCTTTGGGAAATTATCCAAAAACATCAAGAATATTGTGACAATTAGGGGTTTATAAACTGTAAAAACCTGTAAATATGTTACAGGTTTTGTAACATATTTACATAAATTTTACATAACAGCAGTAATACTTAATGTCAAGATGATTGAACCACTTTCCTAATTCAGACTTCATTTAACAAAAAGTTCCAAAGAAGCACTAAAACTTAAAACTGACATCAAGACCGACCTCTACACTTTCTTTTTCTCAACAGTTATTTTTTAAGAAGAAAAAGCTCCATGTTCATCAGTAACACTCCTTGTGTTTCTTGGCTGTGTAGTAGATGATGAGGCCCAGGGTGATAAGTACCCCTGAGCCCACCAGAGTCAGGAAGCCCACCACGGGCCTCTTGAGCACCTGGCAGCCAAGGCAGGGCTGGGGCAAACGAGGACACTGCTGAGGTGCGGCTCCTGGAATGGGGAAGCCGTTGAACTGGATGATGTTGCGATAGTTGGATAGCGAGGCCTTGACGATGACCTCTTCGTGGACGTTGCCGTACAAGCCAAACCCGGGGTCCCTCTGGTCACTCAGGGCATAAGCAAAGTAACCCTTCAGGTTTACGCCATCCAGAGTGTATGCTGAGGCAGGAAAGAAGAACATGTGAACTGTTAAGATTGATTTTCATTGGTTGGGTCAGTGAAAGCAGAAAAAAACTGAAAGCTTCTGTTTGTAGATTTAAAAAGTAGTAACAGTATGCAGCCGTTGAGAGTAACTAGTGTCTGGTAATTACAAGTACTCTCATGCCGTGTATTTTTTAAACTCATGCCACTATTAAATCATAAATAAATATTTTTTTTGGTAAAGATTCATAGAAAATGGCTTATAATGATAATGTTAGTTCGACTAAATGGCAACTACTAAGTATTTATCAGAATGTGTGTCATTCCTTTTTTATGTGTTTATAAATAGACACACATTTTGCCTTATAAGTAACATTTAGCTGGAATAATTCAAAGATCTCATAAAGCAGAATAAGTAAATGCCTCATGTATTGTTGATGATGTATTTTAGGCTCAAACTGTTTTCTGTGGATGGTTGCCAGTTAGTGTTGACCGCACACATTACAACACTGAACAAAGCTACAGTAGCGCACGTAACCGTCTGAAACTGCAGGCAAAGGTCTTCACTGAGTGTAACCTAATGAACTTTACAAGGACAGGTAACTGCAGCACAAATAACCTTGACTCGACAATTCATCGTAAAGTTCGTATCTGTGTTTATATTTGCGTGTGTGAGTGCATCTGAGGCAGCTGACTATTCAGGAGTCAGTGACCTAAATACCTGTCTAATAATTAAGCTCTGCAGAGGCCAAAATGATGAACGTTGTTGACCAGTAAGGGTAAAAACTTCTACCGAGAATTAATCACTTAGTACACACAACAATCAGCTCAATTGTTGTAACATCAGTTCAATAAAATCCAAACAGTCTCACCTTTCAGCGCCTCATTGATGTAGTTGTACAGGTAGTAGACTCTCAGGCTGTCTTTGAAGCGGGCTGGGTCTTCCTGGACCCCATTGGCCATCACGTAAACAGGCACGTCACAGTAATGCTCCCTCACCTAACACAGCAGAATGGAAATGTGAGTTTATTACACTGAAACAAAAATGTACTTGAGTTGTGTTTAACTAAATATGAACACTTTAAGCAGCGATGACCTTGTGGAGAAACAGTAACATAATAGAATAGAACAAGACTGCAAGACATAAGTTTGCATTACAACCAGCCATCAAACAAGCAATGATACAGATCCCTCCAGTCTCACCCAGTTGAGGGCCTTTCTCAGGCCCCAGGGCACCACAGCCCTGGGGGACATAATCCACGTGGTGTCTTTCATTTGTTGGACCTCCAGCTTTTCTGTGTAGGTGTACCTGCAGGCATGGAGATAGAGATGATACAACAGCTGAGTATCTTTTTTTTTTTAAGTGAAAAATGCTTGATTTTACACTGTATCTTCTCAAAGTTAAGTTTTATGTATTTTTTTGTGTGGAAAAGGTGCAAGAATTGAGAAAAATTGCAAATTGAGGGGAAAAAAAAAAAATAGTGTTTTTTTTCTGAGCAAAATAGTTTGCCTCCACTTTCATGTAGAACATTTGAAAATTGTTTTACACAGTCTTTTGTGATTAATTTTGTTGGCAAATTAGAGCGGTTTGCTTTCTTCATTGTGTAATTTCACTTGAATGATGTGTCACATAACAAGGTTGTTTTTATTAGACTGATACAGAGAAGTGTGACAATTGGTACTCTAATTCTCATGATAAGACCACATTTTCCATACACCCCATCACTTCCTGTTTTGCAATTTTTTGCAGCTTGAGGTTTGTTTTGATGATGAGAGGAGAGGTTGAAGTTATATTTGTTGATAAAGCAGTTTTTTTGGAAAGGCTTCCTTTCTGAACTCCAGTGAATCCCACCTGGTTGCACCCAATATCTCACCATCTTTTATTCTCATCGCACAGTATGGACATTAAACATGCAATGATATATTAATGTCAAAATCTTCCTGGCAGCATCTTTAATGTGGAGAAATTGCAGGTTTAATTCATGTCTAAATGAAAGCAAACATGATCTTTAAAGAACAACAGAAGCAGAATGTTTCATCTTACGAGTCTTCCTTGGCATGAGTCACCAGCTCGGTGCTGAAGTGGCTGATGGCAAAGAAGTCATATGTCCCCTTCACCAGCTGTCTGTCCTCCTCATTGAACACTGGCAGGCTGCAGAAAAACACACAGAAAAAATAGCATTTAATGCATAAGATACATAATACATACATAATACATAAGACGTTTGAAGTGTGATTGAAGTTGTACTCAAGTGAGTTGAGCTGACGCAGCCAGCTCCTCATTCCTAGAGGATAGTCTCCATTGCCGAAGATCGGTTCAGCAAACCAGCCGACACGGAAGTCCAAAACCCTTTTAGCCGGTTCTACATCTTCACGGCTGAATGAAAAAGCCGGCTCCACCCATTCCATGTGCAGAGCCAGAGACACCTGAGACACAAAGCAAAATGTGGCAGTACAGGTGATCATCTGTGATATTTGACATTTTCAACCTGAACCTGAGAGCCTTTACATTTACTGTATTTACTGTTAAAATATATTGTCAAAGGCAGCCATGGTGAAGTTCTCTGGTGCATTTTATATTACTCACATCAGAAAGAATAATTTATTTGGAATAAACAGAAGTAGCTAAAGTAGCGAGCAGCGAGAAAAGCCAACATGGGAGAACAGACAAAAAAAACAAATCCTGCACACAGACTTCCTCAGCGAAGCAGAAAATCCAATAAAAAGACATCCCTGTGCTGCCAAGTGCAAACAGCAAAGACTGCTTAATGCAACAAATGTTTCTAAAATAAAAAAACGAGGATCTTGCAGATTGAAAGTAACACTTAGAGGCAGAAAAATCTACAGATGAAAAAACTCAACACAACACTTCACTTTACCTGTCCTCCTTGTGCGTGTCTGAACTCGCGGTCATATGCGTGCCAGGCCAGAGCGTGTGCCCGCAGCATCTGATGGCCATCCTGGTAGCTCACCATGTCATCATTAGGCTCATTCAGGGTGATCCACATCTTCACGTGGGCACCTAGTTCTCTGTAACAGAGTCTGGCGTAGTCTGCGAAGGCCTCTGGAGTCTTCCTGAGAAACAAGTCAAATGTGTACATTTTATTTCTATAGATATCACACAATCATTTTTTATAAAAATACATAACAAACATATATTATAAAGCAATGTTTATGTCACAAGAACCCAACTTTGCAGATTGGGAAATAAATCATTTGAAAAACATGCAAAAACCTTAGGATATCTGTTTCTATTTGTTATAACACCCAGTACACTAAATGTAATTATGGCCTACCAGATTTCCATTATATCAACACTAAATATTGTGTCAATAAAGCTGAAAATGCCATTACATAAAACAGTTTAATTATCAATGAGATTTCAAATATTGTGATTGCTGGGCTTAGTGTTATCTCTCTGCATTTGGCAGATGATACCATGGCAGCAAGCAATAAAAGATGGCTTCATATTTGTAGTAACTGGGACAGACTGTTCCCTCAAACATCACTGTATGTTTACTTTAACACCAGAGCGTTCCTGAATTACCATACAGTATGTTGTAATAAACTGTTCATCATAGGGATGGTTAGTTTGTTCTGGGTATTGAGGAGATTTCCGAGTTGTAAGGGTCATAAAGCTTGCTCAGTGTTCATGTACAGTATGTGCAATTTAAACTGAAATGAGAAACTGGTCACAGTTCGGGTCACTCTATCAGACCTGTTCAGCCACTTGTGTATTAGTGGTGCTGGCAGGCTGCTGCGCAAACGAGTGTGGTGCCAGAGAGTCACCACGGGCGTGATGTTGGCCTGCAGCAGCTGGCGGGTGAAGCAGCGGTAGTAGCCCAGCAGGGTGGTGTTGGGTCGAGCCACGTCACCTGAGGGAACCACAGCTGACCAGTTCAGAGAGAAGTGGAAGTGGTTTACACCCACCTCCTTGATGTCTTTCACCTAAAGAGAGAAAGGAGAGGGCAAGAAATATCACTACTTTAGGTTTACAGTACATGAAGGTATACTTATTAGAGAACAGTGAGAAGATCTATGTGCAGAATGGTGTTTTTTTTTTCTTCTTCTTTTTTTTCTTCTTCTCTGAGCTGATGAACACTGTCAAATGTGCTTGATAGGTTATTTTTCCCACCCAGGCCCTTTAACTGTACTTATATTTCAGGCTAAATTGGGATCAATTTGTACTGAAACAGCTCCAAAGTGAAATGTCCCACTGGTAGACAGACCCACCTGTTGTCGGATGGTGGCGTAATCAGCGCAGTGTGTGGTTCGGCGTAAAGGTGGCGCACTGAGGCCTTTCAGCCTCGTCAGCTCCCCGTTGTTGGAGATGTTCCACAAATAAACACTGGGATCTGCAAACTGGCTGGGCGTGGTCTCCACCTACGACATGAAGAGAAAACCAGTGTAAACATGCACTTGCTTACCCCTCTAACGCTGTGTTTACCTGACACACGCAGATGCAAATAAAGGCCAATGGGGCAAATTGATAAAAGCAGTCAGTCCCTGTTTAGCTCAGCAGGCAGAGTGTGTGAGGTTACGTGGTTTATGATTAAGAGAGTATTCATCGTCGTGGCTGTTTCTGAACTGGACTTTCACCATGAAAACTGCAGGTTCAAAATAATTTAAGGTACATAATGTAACTCCGACAAGGAGAATGAAATAATAACAAATATGACTTAAGTCCTGAATAACAAGCAGCATTAAAGTGAAACTTGTTTTCATTTGCTTTTGCAGAGGTAACAAAACTTCTGACTTCACCGAATATTATTTGGGCTTTTACTGAATCCCAGAAGTTAATACATAGTTAATGTTTTCTCACATTCCTCTATTTCTAAGGAAGTATCCTCGGTTATTATTATCCAACCTCTGCACTATAGCCCACTGTAACCCCCCCCCCTCCAAATCCCTCCACAAATACAGTACACACACTCTCCACCCTCCCTACCTGTATGGAGTTGGCAGACACCCCCCAGGCAAAATCACACGGGAAGACTCCTTGTGCTGGTCTGTTTTCCGGGAGCTCAGGGAAACCATTCCTCTGGATGACATTTCTTTAAGGAAAAATGAATAATCATCATTTCAGGAGGAGCTTTGCTGTGAGTGAAACTATCTCAGTAATAGTAAGGCAACATTAAATGTGCCAAAAAGACTAAACATAGAACCATAACTGTGGTTGAGTCACACTACACTCTCCAAATTTAAAAAATGGTTGCATATAGTGTTCATACATATAAAGATTTCTAATAGTTTCATGTTATTTACAATATACGGAACAATTTCAGAAAGGTTGCTCAATATTTTGGTCATCACATCTGTATTTAAAACATAATTAAGCCTTTTCTGTCAGTATTCAGACTAATATATACAATCTAGTGTAGTGATATCTATAGTCTAGTTCAGATGTGACAATTACTGGGCAATTTCTGATGGATAAAGTTAATATCTAACACTCAGTGATGTCTAATAACACACAAACACCACTGATGACATTGCAACATGTAAACACCTGTAAAAGGTGGCAGACGTCTTTGGCTCCCTCTTCATGTCAGGAGTGTTGAAGTCAACATAGTAAAGTCCCCGTCGTATCCCGTACTCTCTGTGCCACTCAAAGCCGTCTATCAGAGACCAGGCTGTGTATCCGATCACATTCACTCCATCTCTGACGATCGCTGGAGAGCAAAAACAGACAGATTTGGGCTCAGTGTGAAGACGTCAGCTTGCATTTCTTCACTTCCAGCTTTATGTGAAATGTTTCATGTTAATGCTCATCGCTCACATTTAAGTGCCGCGGCGATGAACCTCTTGAGGTAGTACATGTGTTTTGGGTCTTCTGTCTTCATGTTGCCGAGGACGTACCTGTGTGAGCAGCCGTCAAAACGAGACATGATCCACAACACAGCAGACAGCAGAACCATAGGAGAACACACAGGAACATCACAGACTTGGAGACAAATCAACACAACATCTAAACCTACCACCCACTCTGCACCACAAAGATGGGCGGCTTGTCGTATTCAGCGTTGACCCAGTAGAGCAGCATCCTCAGGTCCAGATCCTCATTCTGTCCAAACTTCAGGCTGTCGTTGATGAGCTGGAAGCTCAGGGCAGCTCCGTGTGAGAGGGCGAAGAAGTCAGCCGTCCCCCTCACGTACTCCCTCTCCTCCTGGGTGAAGGAGGGCAGCCGTGAGCCCAGCCTCTTCTTCATACAGGGAGGATAGTCTCCGTCTGTGAAAAGCGGCCGGGCAAACCAGCCCAGGACGTGGTCCAGGGAGCACTGGCACTCCCGCAGGCTTTCCAGGCGGGTGCGACTGGGCTTGATCCAGTGAGAGGCCAGCGCCATAGACAGCTTGCCCTGCTGCCGTCGTCGGTAGTGACGGTCATAAAGATGCCATGCAGCTGCATGAGCCTGGAGGAGAGAGAGAGAGACAAATAGTATGTATAAAACTGTGTCTGTAAGAGAAGTTAAGGTGTGAGTCAAATCAGTCAAACTTTATTTGTATTGCACCTTTCATACAAGTTAACGCATTACAAAGTGCTTTATAGGTGAACCAATAAGACCAATACTGAAATATTAAATGACTGAAATAAGAATACTACAGCATACTACAGTAACTTGTACTTGTACTTAATTGAATATTTCCACTTTGAACTTCTTTTTCACCTTTACACTTTATAAAAAACATGGATATATAAAAAAAAAAAAAAAGGTATAGATGAAACCATTCAACTATTTATCAAGTTTTGTCCACTTGCTACAACAATAACATGACGGGTAGATGTTCTGGGTTTCTTTTGGTTAATCAAGACCGATGGTGAGTCTGAGTCTGTTGGGAAAAGGGGTTTGTGTTTGCTTATGGCGTCAAAGACCTAGGCCCAATTTACAGATTGTGTACACATGGTGAGATAACTTCTGAGTTTCATTACCACCAATGAGGTATGCATTCCATGTACCATATTTTTTACTTTATCTTATGTTTAGTAATATTATGAAGTGGGTTTTCTTATCCATCTTATGTACATTTACATGTTTAATTTATTTTCCTTTTTTTTTTTTGAGTATGAAACACTTTGAGCTGCATTTTTTGTATGAAAGGTGTAACACAAATAAATGTATGGATCAGTCCTAATAATCCAAAGTGTGCAATAAGAATTTAACACCCTAACGGGCCATTCCACACAATGTTTTTAATATATTTTATTTTACTTTACTATATTATAACTTATGTAAAATTGTCATTGCAAGACTTTAACGCTGTGATGTTCCTACATTCACTCAAGTTAATGAATAATACTTCTTCCACCACAGAATGTAAGACAACAAAACACTAAAGGCTCATGTTTGTATTGAAATATTTCTCTCTCTGATAAGGCAGGACATTATTATCACTTCCACAGACACTAAATTAAAGCTGCAAATATTTCTGAGTTGACAAGGAAAAAAGAAATAAATAAAAATAAACAAAATCCGACTTTTCTGACCTTGAGAAGGTTGTGTCCAACCCGAAATGGGAGATCGGGGTCGTTCTTAATCCCAGGAGCGACCACTCCGGTCCCATACCCGTGCCGCGCCACCACAAACGGGTTATCAATAGTGATCCAATACTTCACATCATCCCCGAAAGTCAGGAAACAGAAATCGGCGTAGTCCTTGAATATCCCCACAAGCTCCGGGTTGCTCCAGCCGCCGAGGCTCTGCTGGAGGTGATCCGGCAGGTCCCAGTGATAGAGCGTCACCACCGGCTGCACACGGATCTCCTTCAGCCGCTTAATGAGCGTCCGGTAGTAGTTGGTGCCGATTTCGTTGTAACTCCCGCGGGTCCCGTTGGGGAATATCCTCGACCAGGATAGGGAGAACCTGTAGTGTTTGACCCCGAGCTGCTTGATAGCTCGGATGTCAGCGTGGATGTTGTGGTAGCTGTCGCTGCCCACGTCCCCCGTGGCCATCCGGTTCCCACCGCGCGTAAAAGTGTCCCAAATGGAGAGACCCTTGCCATCCTTCTCAAACGCGCCCTCCACCTGGTACGCCGCCGTGCCCACCGCCCACATGAAGTCGCCGGGAAAGGTATCGTAGAGGAAAGCCTTGTCACCCGGGTAAGGCAGTTTACTGAAGCGACCCCACGTTTTCAGACCAGCATTGGGTTTAGCGGCCCCGCAGGTGAAGGCGAGAAAAGTCAAAAGGGCGAGCAGACCACTCATGGTGCCTGTCAATAGTGGCCTCGGGTGTCCAGTTTTTGACTCGGGTCTTCACTTAACCATGCGTGGAGGCTTTTTTCAGTGACTAAACTGCGGGCTGTTGAGCACAACCAGCCAGCTGTGAACCCACCACACGCCGCCTCTCTACATCTATCAATTATTAGCCAAAGCACCTGACGCACAAAGGTCCACAGGCTCAACATGATGTTAAGAGCCCCAAATGATCAATCTTGTGCAGGGACACGTTAGTCTCTCAATAGTAACCAACAGATCAATGAAGAGTGCTCATATTAAATACATTTCTTATTTTCGGTCTGCTCAGGTGGACCCTCAATTTGACTTTTCCTTCAAAAGCAGTTTAACTTGACTTTGAAAAGCAATCATTCACAGGAGAAAACAGAAGAGTGACCCAGGTGCAAAAAGCCCTAATATGATCTGTTACAGCACCATTACCATACATCTCTGCTGGCAGATCATCTCATAACTAAATGTAAATGACACACATCAAATCTACATTTCTCACTGCATCAAGTTCAAGTTAGGAGGGAACAGGCCGAAGATGATGGGGGGGGGGGGGGATATGCAAACAGCAGAGTCAGTGTACTCTGCTGCACCATGGCCACATTACTTCATTATCTTCCTGTTTTCAGCTCGGTTGCTTGGAAACTGAGGCCTCTTATTGTCAGCCATCTTTGTCCATATAGTACCTGCATAAATATGTGTGTGTGGGGGGGTATAGGTGTGTGTAGGAATAAGTTGTCAGCTTGCACCACATTTCTGTTCCTATTGGAGGTTTAAAGTTTAATGTATGGAACACTTGAAAGTTTTAGAGTAAATAATGAAAATAAAAGGAATATTTATCGAATGTGATTGTTAACAAATGTGATTAACAAATTAATCCATAATGAAAAACATTTTTAGTTGTACACATCAAAGAAAATTAATATTACAAACAAGAATGTATGATCCAGTAATGATAAAAAGGATAGTTGCCTCAAAAGCTGGTGAGGTAAGTTTTTATTTTTGGTTTTAGTATGTTGGTTATTTAATAAATCATTGCTCTTCTCATGACAGGTTAAATTTTTACCAGTGGCTCTCATAACAGCCCTGCATAGGTTTTGTATTTCCCAGACTTCTTATTTGGATATTTCTACATTTTAATTGCCTATTTGACCCTAAACAAAAAATTAAATTAAATAAATTAAATAAATATAATTGACAGTTTGAAGTTTTAACGTCTCTTGCTTAAACTGAGACTAAAGACATGCATTTTCAATGGTACTATATGAGGGATTTATTCAATAAACTAAAAAAATATAAAATCGTATTGTACAATCAAATCAGTCATTAACAAGTGTGCATGTTTGCGGTGTTCACTCGGTTCTGTGAATTTGAACAGCAGCATAAAACTGAGTGACAGAGTGTAAGGACGGTGTCGTTCATCAAGTTTCGTGCTTTATCCGACACAGGAACACAGAGTCACCGGGCAGCTGAGCAGCATGCGATTATGGTGTCGGTCATGGATCATAACCAGCAGCAGAGTGGTGCGTGTGTGTGTGTGTGTGTGTGTGTGTGTGTGTGTGTGTGTGTGTGGGGGAGGGGGGGGCGTTTTTCCACTGTGCTGAGCTGTACTGGAAAGTTCAGATCTCATGTGTACATGCATAAGCAATGCTAGTAGTCTCCATACAGAAGACAGAAAGAACACGCTCAACTGATGCTTAACAGCCCAAGAGCACAAACTGTCTGTGAGCTTTAAGCTTTAAGATACTTGACACGAGGCAAATAATGAATCGGAGCTTGTTCAAATCAGGATGGATAATTCTGAATGTGGAGATGTTAGAAAACGAGGAAGGTGACCTGAAACACTGACCAACACCAAACTTGAAGTTGGGAAAAATAACTTTTCAGTCTATTGAGGATGTTTATTACTGTCAGTTTTTAACCACATCAAACATTTAATGTCTGCTGTGTTATGTAAAGCTGAACCTTCTAAGCATGAATTCCTTCTGGTAGGCTGCAAAGCTCCAAAATATTCAGGTGTCATATCCATTTTTACCAGTTTTTGGTCTGACAACAAATACACGCATCGAATTTAATTCTTTTTCAGCATTCATTTGCTCCTTTTCTGTACACGCTGTGAATAAGTGAAGGATTTTTGTACATTTCACGATGATCAGCTGCAAAAATGATCTGGCATCAATGTCTTAAACACTTTCCAGTCATCTCACAGACTGTCTCCATCCTGACACACTGACAACACTCATCTGTCACAGAAAATGGTGCCATCAATTTAGCAAACAGCTCCAGATCACACAATTATTCTTAGAAAAACACCTTTTGATGACAGCAGTCACAGCTGCCAGGCTCTGTCATGTGGAGCTTTGAACACTTTTCTGAATGGAAACTTTTTGACTATTCGGGCATTTTGAGGACGTTCACACTGCATTTCTTTTGGTTGACAAGCCTAAAAGTCTTTTTACCTGTGAAGAAAGTTAATTAATAAATATATGCAGGGAAAAGTTAAAGCAATACTTTAAGAAGGGCTTGATATAGATATTTTTTGAAGAAAAAAAATGTAAACACTCATCTGACTTTCTGAATCACACGATTTTGTGATTCAAACTGTTCTCCTGCTTGAAGGCATCATAGTTTATTATGTAAACAAGCAAACAGCTTGAACCTCAAAGTAAAATAAAGAGAAAGCAACCATGTCAGGTTTTATAGAGAATTATATTGATACAACGGAGGATCTGACTGGGTGGATGTGGAGCCAAGTTAAATCAGCAGTGACAAACATTACAACCACAGCTGTTCATGACGTCTGTCTACCAGAAAGTACAAACCTAAAAATCAGACGCACACTACAATCTTTTCCAGAGGCAACTCTACATTTGGACAGGTTTCTGACGTTTTTTTTAATTTTTCAATACATGGTAAAAAAAAAAGGTATTAATATACAGAGCTGTAAACAAAAATTCATGTTTTCTTTTTTTCCTTTTTTCTTTTTTAAAGTAAAATTACACAATTAACATCACAAAAAAAAGATAATGGTTAATCTCTTTCAGTTTTTAAAAGTGGGACACAGAGGGAGAATTTATAAGCAATATTGCTTTATGGGAGCACTTTAATATCAGCGGGTAAAGGCTTTACAGCATCCCCCCAGTCAGCATCAAACACAACAACAGAACATGAAACGGACATAAGAGACTATTTACAAGAATGAGCTTTTTTTTGTTTGTTTGTTTTTTCTGTTAAAATTATTTCTACTTAATGTGGCGAACATCATCACAATGCAACACAATGCAACAACCCACAGCTGATGATACGGATGTACTGATGTAGTGTGCGTGTGGTATATGCAAGTGTGTGAATTTGTGTAACAGTAGGAGCGTCGGCGTATGAAAAGTTTAAAAAGTTCAGTGTCCATTTTTTCTTTCTTACGTCACTCCTCTATGACGTTAGAGTAGACGCGCCGTTTTCTTTTGCCTCCATCGGCTTTTATAGCTCATCTTCTTCGCCCTGCTGCTTTCTTGCGACCCTAGAGAAGAGGAAAAATATTTAAAAGGTTAAAACTCAGACAGGAAACTGAGTTCATGAATCCCTCAACACTTCTCATGTGACACTGTGGGTACCTTCGGTGTTGGCTCGTCCTCCTGCTCCTCCTCCTCCTCTTCATCTTCTTCCTCAGAGTCGTCTTTAGCTGCAGCTGCCTTTGATCGTCCACCGCGCCTGGATACCACAGAATGAGATGTGCATTCAATACAGCTGCCCTGAAGTTTATCATAAAAACCAGAAACATGGCTACACACCACCAATACCAATAATAATAAGACAAAAAGCTTCAGCCAGGTTCAGCACTGAGAAGGATTTACTTAACTGTAGTTTGACCCAAAATACATTAAGGGATAAGTTCACAGTTGTTCCAAGTTGTATTTATAACAATAGTCAGGTGCAGTGGAAGGATTGTAACCAAAAAGATAGACATAGGCCACTAAAAAGACAAACTTTGAAAGATATCGACTGGATTTGATTAATTTGGACAACTCATGCTTCATATTAGCTTCAGATTAAGTTTTAAATACATTTTTACACAGAAGGGCGAATGTGAATTTTGTCCTCCATCACTTACACTGAGAAAAACCTAAATCAATAAAATGTAAAAGTTTGTATGGATGTGACTAAAAGCAGTTTGATAAGATGACATGATGGGGAATTTGGCCTTTTTTATTGGATTTTATATAAGCCACCATGAGAATATGATGCTTAAAAAGGTTCCACTTTCTAGAATTTTTCCAGAGCTTGGAGAAATTTGGGAGTGTTGATTTACACCATCAATCTTTCAAAGCCCTCACTACGATGGTAAGCATGTGTGTTTGTGACTCTGCAGAAGGCTTTGAAGATCACAAAGCTAGTGAACATCTTACGCTGGTTTCTTGGCAGGTGGCTGAGCTGATTTGGGTGGACGTCCTCTCCTCTTTTGCGGTGTGGATTCTGCTGACTCGGAGCTGTTGAGCACAGAAAAAAAGAGTAAGCAGAGTTTGAGTAACAAACGGCTGCTGCTGACAGAAATCTCAGAGCAGATGTTGTTAGTGACATTCATTCAGCTCAGTTTCTCTTCTTACCCTTGTGATCGCCGTGGCGCCCGGGCTTGCCTTCCTCCTTTGGTCTTCACCTCCATATTTTCACTGCTCATATCCTCCTCCTCCTCCTCCTCCTCCGCCTCCTCTTCCCCCCTCTCCTCTTCTTCTTCTTCTTCTTCCTCATCATCCTCTGGAGGAGGAGCTGCCTTCTTTCGTCCCCTCTTCCCTTTGGCAGGCGTGTCCTGACTGGGAGTGGCGGACTTCGGAGGCCGGCCCCTGCGTCCTTTTTTCGGTGGGCTGTTCTGTTCGTCTTCTGGCCGGTTGTCCTCGTCCCACTGGTCTTCAGACTCTGTCACTGCGGTCGTGTTAGGTACCGCCTTCTTGCGTCCGCGCTTGGGTTTGCTGTCCTGGTCTTCACTGGAGGTCACTCCCCGTTTGCGACCTCGGGGCTTTTCAATGTCCTGTAAAAAAAGATGAACGAAACGCTTGACGAGGGCTGACTTGTGAGCTGCTGTAGCTTGTTTGAAACACAATTTTTCAAGTCAGAAAACTTCCATGAAAAAAAACATTACTCCTGAATCTAAATGGTGGTTTCAGCAGGAAAAGAGAAAATTATCTGGTTTCCATAACTGCAGTGGAGATTAAAAAGCCATCATAGTCTTCAATGTGAGAAACAAGTTCCGAAAAACTAACATACTCGTACACTATTAAGAAACACTTGAAATTTATGTGACAGAAGATGGCTTTATTTTTGGCTTAAGTGCTACATTATTAATTCAGAATAGAAAAGGTGATCCAGGTCTTGAAGCTGTCATTAATGGTAGTTTACACAACCTGTACTTGACTTAACTCCGCCTTATTATCTTATCTTGACTTAAACCCAGCTGCTGTTTGCACAGGAGAATCAAAACACAGCAACACAAACGTTTATGACTGGCAACACTTTACTGGATCACAGCAACACGCCCCATTTAACTTGTTATTTCAGATCCTTTTTCTGTTCATTTGTGCGGTCAGACTGAGGAACCTATTAAGAAAATGTCAGTTTTCCATTTTATACTGTTCTTCATTTTTTAGCCATTAAGATTAAATTTTATAAACTTGAAATATTCGACTGTTTATCATTTTGGTGATATAACTGCTCTTAAGACTAAATTGCAGTATTAAGAAGGAAACTAAGCTGTATTTCCTAGAAACAGAGTTGTGCTAATGTGGTCAAAATAATCCTGATGATTTTCCAACTGGAGGGAGGAACAGTTTCAAGAGGATTATGGCTGAGAAATTTGTTTAGTTTTGATCAAATAGTTGAACAAAAACGTAACAGTGATATTTTGTCCTTGAAATCAATGATTACTGACATAAGAGCTTTCAGATGATATTCACTCAGACTATGGTCTGACAAACTCATTACTAATGTAGATAAGATGAGCTAGCAGGTGACATTATTCATTTTCTCTCAATTATAATGTGGCTTTTAAGACAGTTATGACACTCTTCTTATGTATATTATAATAGCCAGTCTCCTATCACAGTAGATATTATCTCAGTATAAAAGCGTTTTTATACCTTGTCCGTGCTGTCTGCTCGCTTTAGGCTGATGTCCTCATTTTCACTGGGATCCATTTCTGTGCTGTCATGCCTGAAACACAGCGATCAATAATTGCTACTGTTTTATAAATATACACAAAAAAAAAACAAACACCCTGCAGCTCAAGCTGCTACAAGATGACAAAAGAAAAGATACAAGACACAAATGTCCTCTCTTTGTGTTCCTGTGTATTCTCTGAGCATATATCAGTGACACTCCACACTCATTGTGCTGTGAGGAAGTTTGTTCCCATTATGTTAATAATTAGATCCAGAGTGCTTTTTATGTAGGTTCATAAATCAGAACAATTGAATATCTGCAGCTTCAGGGGATTTAGTGCCTTATTCAGCAACACAACACAGTAAGTCTTTGTGTGTGTGTGTGTGTGTGTGTGTTTCCATATTCATATTTTATACCTGGTCTTGCTGCGCTGTGGGGAGCCTGGGTTGGACGAGGAGTCGTCGTTGCTGGCTGTCTCCATACGAGAAGCTTTACTCTGGAGCTGCTTCCCTGCTGACGACAGCGGCTTGTTTACTGCACCCAGGACGTTAGCTGACTTGGGCTTTAGGAAAGAAGAACAATAAATAACAACAGTTTGAGTTAGGGATGTGCGTTTTAATTAAGCGAAACAACATAATGTACTGTTTCAGAGGTTTGATTAAGCTCACCTTTCCTGGTGTGAAGAACGACTTCATCTCTGGTGGGAGATAATTTTTTGTGTTGCTGAAATTCTGTAATGAGAAGCAGTCTTGTGTCAGAGAGCTTGTTTGTGCACAACCAACAATAATTATAACAAAAGAAAAGGGCTGAAATACAAGCTGAGGATTATGATGGAAAGATTTGCTCTTGCCAAACAATCTGATTAGTCAAAATGTTGCCAGTCATGCTGAGCTACTGCAGCAGGCATGTGATTTAAAACATTAGGATAGTACCAGCTACCACAACCAAAATAATCCAAATCAGCTGTTTATATTTGTATTTGCTATATCATGTACACAAAAGGTGCATATGAATTAGTAACTGGATAAGCCCTAAAACACTGACAAAATCATAGAAAAATGTTTTGTTCATGTCATTTTAAATTCTGCTATTTCTAAAATATTAACACACAAGAGAAAAAGCTTCACTAGCTTTTCTAGAAATGCTTTGTGCAGCACACACCAACCTTGTCTGGTTTGGTAAAGAAGCTCGAGGGAAGCACGGGATCTTTTGGGGACTCCAGGCTGTAGGTGGTGCTCTTTGACATGATAATGTGCATGGCTACGTCACACACTGTGTAGAGTTTCTGTACGGAAAAGACACAAAAGGTTTATCAGCATTAAGAATATGTGCTGTACGTACACTTAATATTCACTGTACATGAAGCTCCAGATGCAGTTTGTACCTCGTTGGTTTTGGGATCGTTGGGGGCTTGGCCGTCTTTTGTCTGTTTGATGTTTTCCACCATTTTCCTAATGAAGGCGTGGCTGTTGTTTTCATTCTTGGCCATGATGATCTCCAGGACAAACCACAGAGCCCTAACAAGGAGGGAGGTGTCACATCAGCGTGCAGGACTTTTTAAATTTCCGCCACAATATTGACACAGTTTCCTCTTAAAATGCATCTGCATGGATCTACAGAATGTAAAGTGCATGTCCTAAAATAGTAATAACTGTGACTGTTCTCTGAGGGGGAAAAGAGAAGTTGATGTTATTTAGTGTTTTTATAGCTTTGGCTTTCATCATTCAACAGAATCTTTCCCTTCACTACTTACTCTTTAATTTCTTTGAGCTGCTCGATGTCCTGTACTTTGACATAGTCTGGGTCGTGTGCCAGCAGGTGGATGGTGTAGGGCACCACATACTCCGGCAGCAGAGAGAACAGCTTGTCTGTTGATACACACGCAGTCAATATTACATCATTATTTCCTCACCACTTCTACAAAAAGGTACCCTGTGGACTTTCTGACCTCTGGTAGCTCTTTTAAGTGTTTTTTTAATGAGTGGGTACACGTTTGCATACAAGGACGCAGGTGTGCCGAGTGGTGACAAAATACAGACCTGCCGATGGTTAAACACTATCTCAATGATCTGCAGAGGGTGGTAATGCACCAAGACACACAACCACATACCAACAAAGCCAATGACGAAGAAGACAGAATGCTAGTACAGATGCATGCAAACAATTCTGTACTTTTCAAAAAAAAATTGGCTTTGCAAAGTGTTTCATGAGGAGAAAAATAAATCCAACACTTTTGTTACACCGACCTCAGGGATACACATTATGCAGTTTGTTTACAAGAAAACTTCGCAGAGCCCCTGATATTCCCTTTTCCCTGATCTGTGGATATATTTCAGTAATATTCTTTATTTCAAATCATTATGTTTCAAAAATATTGTAATTTTAGATGTACATCATGTTGACTTATAATAAAACTATGCAATTAGGGTTGCATGATACTTGGGGGCCAATTAGAAAAAATGACATTATTGTTACTGATCTGAGAATGACATTTATTTTTAGACGATAATTATGTCCAATAATGCAGAGCCGTGGTTGTTGCTTAGGGATACCACTCAAAACCTCAAAAAAGTAAATTTTAAAACAAACTTCATGAAGTTGATACAATTTAATACAATGATACAATATATTTATTCACTAAATATTAAATCGGTCACAAACAAAACGGTTAATCATTGGTAATCGTTATTGTCCCTGAAATTCCTTATTAGTGTATTCTATAAATAATGTAAAGCTTGTTTCAGGCTAAATACATTTTGAAGCTGCTTTTGTCAGTTATTAACACAGTAAAAAATGCCTTGTGAAAATGAATCAGATTTTAGTCCATTATTTTACCACTGATGGCAGCGTGCTGTTTGAGGTACTCCCGGCGTATATTGACGTTTTTCACCAGGCATTGGCGTGCGTGGGCCCTTCTCTCTTTAACAGGGTCCTTGGCACATAAAGCAAACACTGCCATGTATTCCAGCGGCAGACGGAGGCGGCACAGGCCCCGGTGGAGCTTCTGAGCAAAACACTGTCGCACCTGGTAGCACTCGTCCTAAAGAGAGAAGAAAAAGATGCAGAGAAAACAGAGAGGATGATGAGGGGGAGGAGGAGAGACGATGATATAGTTGAGAGAAATATGGGAGAAAGAAGAAGGAAAGAAACAAAAAAACATTTAGGACACAGGGCTGTAAAAAAGAAAGAGCATGAGCTTTGCATTAAAAGAGGAGAATTGCAGCGGTTCTTACGTTGATGACGAGAGCACACAGCTGATATTGCTCCAGTGTGACGATTTCGTGATAACAAGGCTCTTGTGCCAGCTTCAGCAGGGCGCACGCTGCTGCCAGCCGCAGCCTCGACATGTCGGGTTTACTGCAGGGGAAGAGGAGACAAGAGTAAACAAGGGATACTTTATTTATCTGAAAATGTGTTGACGATTAAGGGATTAAAGCCTAACATACCCCTGAGGTCCACAAAACCCATTAAAATACATCACTTCACTTAAAATTACATGATTAGACAAAGCTTTCTCTGAGCTGGAACACATACACAAATACACACACAGGACCTTGAGTTTGTCTAATGAAGAAGAACAAGCTTTGTTGTTTACCCCATCCTGCCCTGCTCTGTTAGGTCTCCGTCACTGTGTAGTATAGCCGTCAGCATCCTCAGGGTCGAGTTGCCTGATTTGCTCTGGTTGTTCTTCACTCCTAGTAACCACCTCACCATCAGCTTTATGCCCTGGATCTGAGGGTGGAAGGTTGTTTTGGTAAATAATTAAAGTGAAAGTTGTGACATGATGGTAAACACGCATTTGTCTCTCTGAAACTATTCTTTGGATTTAAAAAAAAAAAAAATCTAAAACCATCTGAAATAGACAGAAGGGGCAGAAAATTAAGATACAATGATTATATAAAAGTTTTTGATGAGATTTTAAGCTGTCAGGCTGGATGATGTTAGAAATGACACTCAAAGGCACTCCTGCTTACCTTGGCCAGAGTCTCGGGGGACACTTCATCATCAGGAACCCAAAGTTTGGTTGTCTTCTTGCCTGGAATCTAAAGACAACACAAATCAAACTGCAAGCCTCATTTCATGATATATGAATAGATTGACAGCAAAAATATTGACCCTAAAACTGTGGTGAATAGTTTTTCACAGTATAAAGATGAGCCTGGTATATGTGATGTTGATATGCTATATATATGATGCCTGTACCCTGTCGTTCATGAGCAGATCTTTCACTATGAAGTTGGCGACTAGCGATTTGAGAGGTGCAGCAAACTGTTCCGGGGCCAGCTGAGCCAGGTGGCCGAGGGTGGTCAAAGGAGTGATGAGCTGCTCCAAGTTAGCAGGGTCGAGGCCTTTGTGTAGAGGCTGGAGAGAGACACACACACACACACACACACACACACACACACACACACACACACACACACACACACACACACACACACACACACACACACACACACACACACACACACACACACACACACACACACACACACACACACACACACACACACACACACACACACACACACACACACACACACACACACACACACAGTCAGCTGAGGGAAGACAAACATCTCAGACACATGGACATCACATTATATCTGTCAAATTGTTCAAGTTTGGGAGAACCACGCGTGTTCATCCTACATGTTTTAGTGAAATAGTAAGATTCAAATAATGAGTTTCACTATTTCTGCTTGCTGCAACAAAGGTGTTCATCTAAGATCTATGGTCATGGTGCACTAAATGTACTAGAAGCTTATATTAAGTCCACCTCAGGATGTTTTTTTAACATATCTGAGGCACATTCATCAATCTAATCTGATGTCCAAATCCATTAAACATAACAAACTTTGGCTTTGCAGTGTGTGTAAAACATGGATATACATATGATTTTTTTGTACCATTTCACAAGTGTGTAAAACATGACTGACCTCAAAGATTTGGGCGAAGTGTGTGTCTCTGTTGGTGAACATGGCGTTGATACAGTGGATGGCGTACTTGGCCTGGCGAGGGGGGCCTCTCTTGGCTTTGGCCTGCAGTACCGGCAGCAAAACACTAGGGGGAGCAGGCAGGAGAACAGCATTAAAAACACAGTCATAAGTCACAAAGAGTTCAGCTTCAGACAGAAATATGAAGAACAGTGACTTTTACCTGTGATTAAACACACATACTTATACATCCTGCTGTAAGATGGAGAACAAATGAAAACAGCAATCAGACAACTAAACGTACGATTTGATGTGAGGGAAACTCTCTTCCATCTTGCTTCCTGTGTTCTTGAAGATCTGCAGCGCGGCCTCGGCCACCTTCTCATCATCCATCTTCAGACAACCCAACAGAGACTCGAACGTCTCTGCAGAGTGGAACGACACCGGGTGTGTGAACGACAGTACCTGTGTGAAGGGGGGGGGGGGGGGGGGCGACAGTCAAACAGCTGAATAACATCTCATAAATTAAAGCCGCAAGCGGCGATGGCGGGCCCTCGCTCACCCATGCCACCGCAGGGCCTGAGGCATGGCGGGGCTGTGGCGTGAAGCAGAAAGTGAGAAAAAACCTGGAAGGAGGCCAAAAATGCAATGTTTCGTTCATCCAGTAGGGGGCAGTCACAGGTAGTTACACATATGGTCTGGTGTGGTCTGGTGTGTTCAGGGCGGCCACTCATCAGTCATGTGAAGTTTGGAGTGAATTGGACAAAGCATGAAGGAGTTATGAGAGGTTGATGGTTCATCCACCAGGGGGCAGTAGAGTGTAACAAAACACAAGCGGTTGCGTTCAGGGTGGGACAGTGATTACACATGTGAAGTTTTGTGGAAATAGCACAATGATGATGTAAAATATGGCACTTCCTGTTTCCACTAGGGGGCGACACGAGTGAGATCGCCTATGAGCGAATGGAGACGTTGAGGTCGGCACCCTGGACCTGTGTACCAATTTTCATGATGATACGAGTTCAATAAAGCCATCAAAAAGCCAAACGTATTTTCATGGCGAGGAATTGATGGTCGCCGCGTCGCCACACGGACTCCATTACTCGTAGCTTCACAGTCTTCATAATGTAGCTTCACCAACTGGTTCTGAATGGTGTTGATGGGGCAAAGTATGTAATTTTAATGAATCTTAGTTAACTTCCTGTTACCACCGGGGGGCGCTATGAGTTACGTGGGAAGTTAATATTTTGGGACGTTCAGGGCGGAGCCATCATCATGTCCAGCAAGTTTGAAGCTGATTGGATGAAGTATGTGGGCGTGAGAGCCACTCGTATGTACATGGCGAGCACGCCAAAGTTAGTTGAGCCCTGGCAGACACGCCCTTTGACCTACGGATGCGCAGAGCACAACTTAAGCTCAGCTAGGTCTGGAGATGTTGCGTACCTAATTTGAACTTGATCGGGCGAACGCTGTGGGAGGAGTTAATTTTAGGCGGGAAAAATCAAAACCAAAATGGCCAACTTCCTGTTGGGTTGAGGTCATGAGGTCAAGAGGCTTTTTTGCCGACTTGCAGTCGCCGCTCGGGCCCTAATAACATTCAGCACTGATTAATAAAGCAAACTCTAGAGCTGGCAAAACATAAACTTGCTGGAAGGATGATAGACGTTTTTACAACATCATTATTAATGTGACAAATGTGTTTGTATCACTCAGCCCCGCCTACAGGGCAAAACTGTGGGAGGAACATTATCCATCACTGAATGTTCATTTTTATCTTGTCTGTCATTTCACAATCATTTAACTCAACTAGAAAAGAGGAGAATAGTCTATTTAATTCACAGATTAGAGTCGTAGGCAGCAATTGATTCCAGTAGCAATACAGATTGAACTGTAGAGACTATAATTTAGATAATGAAATGACATTTCCTGATTTCATTCTTACATTTACAACCTCTCACATTTTGTAAATAGATACAGATATTCCAGCTGAGTTTCTCACTGGGGTTTTACCTTCAGCAGCTCCAGTCCTGCTCTGATGGCTTCCTCAGTGGGAACGCCCTCCTCCTCATCGTCAGCTGTTCCGTCTATAGATTTGTTCACCTGTTTTATCAAAGCACTGAAACACAATGATAAAGAGAATGATAGAAAACGGTCAAATAATGTAGACACTGTAACACACATCACTGGCATTTCTTGCCTTTGTGCTAATGTGATGAGTAAGTTTGTGTTGTGTACACACACACCTGATGGACTCTGTGTCGATGTGAACTGGAGCAATTCTCTCAAGCAGGAATTTGACCATTTCCAGAAAAGGATTGCTGGGTTGTTTGGGGCTGCCGAGTTTTTTGGTGATGTCTCGCTGTAAAGGTGACAAACACATAATGAAAATAAATAAATAATCACAAGGTCTACAAGGCTAAAATATTTCTTAAACAAAAAGATTTGAAACATTTCAGATAACTATTGAAGAGAGATTCACAATTTTCATCAACTGTAACAAACAATTTTCATACCTTTAACAATTCAGTGCTTAAAACCAGCTATAAAAAACAGAGCAACTGCACAGAAAATTGAAAATAATCTAAGTTTAGAGCCATTTCCCACCAATGCTTTTATTCAAAGGTACACTTTGTCCATTGAGTCCAACACATTCCAGGATACCATGACTTCAAGGGCATCAGTTAAAATAGAAACATCAATACCCACCACACAGACTTCAGCCTGCTTGCAGGAGCAGCTGGGGCTGACCAAGGTTTCCAACTGATCTCTGATCCTCTCGTCATCCTCCAGGACCTGAGCCAGCTTCTTCACAAAGTCCTGAGCTTTGCCCGGGTCCGGCAGGTTCCCTGTAGACACACAGAATTAATTAAAAGCTGACGTCTGCATGGAATAGATGTGAAACCCGAGTGGTAAGGTCATCTTGTTTTTAGAAATTTCATTGGAAATCAGAGCAGGCTTTTGAAAAAAAATTAAAATGTGATGTTCCTTACTTGTGATCACCATGACTTTGGCGAATACGGCCTTGCTGGATGCTTCAGACTACAAATACAAATACATAAATGACACAACATAAATAATAGTTTAGAAACACGGGACAAGGGTAGATGAATTCAAACTCCTTTCATTTTGTTTGTTCTTCAGTCAGCATTACCTTGGGTTTTTTGATTAGGTCCAGCAGATCTTTGACATTGTGTCTGAGCAGATTCTGACACTTCCACATCTCATTCAGAGCTCTGAGAGGCGCAGAGGAGAAAGAAACAAAGAAAGGATGGAGAGGGGAAACAACTTTTGAAAATGGCAAGTCCTGTTTTACCACCATTAATCTTGTGTGTTCAAAGTGAGGAAGACTTACTTGACAGCGTTTGTGTCCAGGGTGGCATACAGGTAGTAAAGACACTTCATTCTCTCAGTGGTTTCCAGGTTGTGAGGAACCATGTACTGTGCAAAGACCCGCTCCACCAGCAACCTGTGTCATTAAAAAGGGAAGCAAGGCTTTATGGTCTTAAATTTAAAAAAATTAAATAACATTTTATGGATCTGCTGGAGCCATGAGGGAGAATTCAATGTCATGGTGCCTCTTCTTCATTTTCATAGTTTCACACATTCACACACGCACACAGGAACTGCCTGTTACAATACAGACTTTTCCTGTTGGCAGCTGAGCAGCTCCTCTGCAGCAGTGATTCAAACGATAACTACACAGACAAGTGTTGTATGTTATATCGATAATAAGAAGACGTCACAATAGTTTGCCATTAAAAATGGTACTTTACCCTATTTTATTATTACCGGTGCTTTAAGAATGACTGTTTTAGCTGAGAGAGCTGCATTTCCTATGAGTTGTGTCGATGTGCAACAGTAGGGCGCTGCAAACACCATGCAAACTGAACGTGACAGAACAAGAGGTGTGGCTGCTAGTATAACTGCTCTTGCCGGCTGTCCACGGCCTGTTGACAAAGCAGACTCAGAGTGAAACATTGAATAATTGTGCTTACATTAGCCGGCAGTAAGGGCAAGCTAAAGGACACCACAAAGCCCATCTGTAAATCTGTGTTTTAAACCCACGCAGACCAAGAGAGCCAACATGTCCAACTTGGCCAAGCATCTCGCAACAGACATGCTGACATGATCAAGGAATTCAAAGAGCGACAGGTTACCGAATCTGATAGATAACATAATTACCTGCCCTCAAATAAGTCAAACTCGTGTGATTTATTTTGTGTCAAACGTCTTTATACACAAACAACATTCACACTGCTAACGTTAACTTTACCGTAACTTGCAAGCTGCTAAAATTCAGCTTGATTCCATGACTTTTCCTGAAGTTTTAGGTTTTTGTCGTGGTATCATGTCAGTGTCAGTACTGTAATATTTATGCAAGTCTCGTATCAAAGTCATAATTTCAGTACTAACAACACTAGCAACACTAACACTACACTCTTAGTTCAGTTAGAACTGAGACTGTGATGTTTGTGGAGGGGTTTTTTGTATGTTGTCATTTATGTTTTTGGGCCTCAGCATGCCTCATTTACTTCTATTTCAGCAAATGACATTCTGTAGAATTACTTTCAACATCCCCCAGAGAGGTACTGCAGGCGCTCCGTGTAGTGAGTGTGTAGGTGGAAAACAATAACAAATTTTCCAGTTAAAAGTGAAGAGAGTGATGCTGCGGGGGACTGCGTCTGACTGCTCAAATGATAAGAAAACAGTCCCACATATTTCGCTTGCTTATGAAAACAGTTGTTTTGCATTATGGTGCCCCGAGGCTACTGTAGGTGGATGAATTTGTATCTCTTCTATGGTATTTTTCCCTACATAATTGTCACACTGCAGAAACAAATGATTTGAGTCTACAAAAAAAGTCCTCTATGGATTTCTAAAAGACTGAATTATAAACCTGATTTTACTGTTTGAGATGGCAGAAAAGTGTTTGGTTGCCAAAGTCAGGTCTACAATGTATCAATGTGATGTAATTATCTATATTCAGTTCAAGTGCAGAAATTTAAGGTTCATTGCCAACAGAAAATGTTTGTTCAAGCAATCAGCATTGTTTAGGAAGCTAATTTTGATGCTGTAAATGTTACATTAACACTTTTTGAAATTCGTGAGGGTGTTTTGATTTTGCAGTTTTCAATATAAACCGACAAGAAAACATGCACACAAACCTGTCATCAATGCTGTTCTGGTAGTAGATATGAAGCAGCTTGTCTTTGATCCAGGAAATCTGTTTGGAGGCCTCCCTCCCTCCCTCTCCCTGCAGCGAGTACTTCCTGTAAATGGATGCCAGGCCCATCATGGCCTCCTTGCGTACGCGCCACTGATAGGCCAAGGATGAAGGAGGACAGGAAAAGATAAAAGAAGAGACATTCTCAGTCATGACAGCTAGTTAAATGACAACTTGATGAGGTGATTGTCGGTAAGCTTTACTGATTGAAAATGTAATAAGAAGCTTTTACATCACAGCAATGAAGCTATTTCTAACCCGGCATACAGAAGTCCTCTAGGAACAAAAAGCCCACTTCCCAAAATAAGCACAGCTGGGTTAGCTAAACACACCACATGTTGCTATGGTATCAAAAGTAGGATAGATAGGTAGAGAGATGAGCAATCCTAAAGAGGAAACTCAGGCTCAGAAAGCAAAAGCAACCTTAAAAATAAAGAGCTGTTGTGGACAATGAACTATCAAGTCAGTGATGTGCCGACATTTTGGCTACTTATGCACAGTTTTGACACAAATTAGATTAAACACTCCGAAAAGGGGCTTGGACTAACACTTTAAATCCACACAGATCATTGGTAGGTTCTGAATCTACAACTAGGAAAAATAAAAATGTAGGCTTATAGGGAATCTCTTAGCTTAGTAGTGATATATACATACAGAGTGATATTTTTAAGAACACTCACAAAAAAACAAAAAAACAAAATCCCCAAATATTTATGATACCCAGGCCTACATACAACTTACTAAAAATCAACGAGACAACACAAACACAAAAAAACATCTGCCCACTTACTCTTTTGTCCAAAGTCCTCTCCTTCACAAAGTTGAGCAATGCATCATTGACTAGAGATAAGTCTTTCTTTGCAGCAGTTACTATAGAGACAATGACATCATGGCGGATGGCCTCCTCTGGGTCATGTGATCTGACCCTCAAAAATTCTAGGAAAGAAAATAGGAACGAGTGAGTGAGATGTGAACCCTGACCCCTTTAAGCATGGATGTAGTAGGAGAGCTGCCAATTTATCCCAGAGTCACAAATACTTTGACAGGAAGGATCAAAGTGAAAACTACACTAATTATTATGGTTTGTATTATACATTTTTAATCTATTATTGTTTAAACTTTCATGGACCTAGAAATGTGACTTTCATTCTTAATGTTAAGTCTGTGAGCCCATCAGGGCCCATCAGGAGAATCGCTGATGTGCATGTGCAGTGGGCCGCACAGCACAGAAGCAAACTTATGTGCCTACCAAGCAATTTTCATTGAAGTGAGTGAGTGCCACTTTGGACTCTCGTATCCAGTTCTTATAATATATCCATGCCTCAGACAAGGAAAATAGTCAAATACTAACCCTAACCCATTGCTTCTCACTGAATCTAAATAAAAGCAACAAAGGAACAACAATAAGCTATATGAGTGTTGTAAAAGTGAGCAGTGCATTATAGGCTTTTTCCCCTCACTACAGGAACTTAATTATACTGACATTTAAAAGTCATCTTATGCACACACACTAACCAAACTGCATAAAAATGTTTGTTTCAGTGTAGCCATACAGTGCCTTTTTTCAATTAAGTATATAATTCTGGTATAAAACATATCAGACAAAGAGGCAGAACTTAGTCCTCACAAGTTCTTACAAGAGGCTCCATGATACGGGTACTTAAGTTCTCATAGAGGAAAAGAGCTATTAGCGTCCCATTACCTCCATGTAGTGGCAAAAGAAACTCAAGACCCACCGTAGTGGGTTCAATGTGGATACATTTCTCATCACACAGCAGCAGGTTTCTCACAACACTTAAAAAAAAAAAAAACATTTCAGTTGACTCACCTGTGAGGTCTTTGGCCAAGTCTGGGTGGTTCATGAGACAATGACTGGCAAACTTCACACACTCCAGTCTGATAGGCACATGGATGTCATTAAACCTTTAGGGGGAGGAAAAGCGCTTACATCAGCAACTTTTTAGGGTGACAGACTCACATCCATCAAGGTAAAAACATACATATGCCAAGTTTAAGACTTTTTCATCAATATAGATTTCATACAGCAAGAAAGGAATCATAAAACATACTTATTTCAATCTAAATATAGCTAATTTATTTCTGAAACTACTCAAAAGTGTGTGTCTGATAAAATAAGACAAGGGAATTAACTGTTAAATTAAATGAGCTGGTGCAAAGACAAACAATACATCAACTTCACTCATGTATGAATCCAAGAATGAACAACCAACAATAAGAAACACACATAGATCCACACACATTTTTATCCCTCTGAGAGTATGAAGTTGGGGTATTTTAAGATTTGATTTTTTCCTGATTATTTTAATATCTGTGGATGCCACGGTCACAACACTGAAGCCCACCTGCCGAGGTAACACTGCCATAGTGGTTTGTTCTGTGCAGCCAGCTCAGAGTCCTTGGCTCCGAACATCTTAGCCAGCAGCTTCACCACCTGCAGCCTCTCATCATTATCATTACTCTGCAGAGACAGAGGCAAAGAGAAACAGAGAGAGAAATGATTCACAGGATTTGGCTGTGTCGAATGGACCAACGCGCCAAGTCGCTTAGATTAACTACATTGGCAACATCACCATTTTCATAACACAGGAAGGCGGCAGTTTCTTTGGTATCAATCTAGTTTGAGAATGAGCCGCAGAGAAGAGGAAACAGCGGGTACAATGAGAGCTAGAGACAAAGGAAGACAAGAGGTAGAGAGAGGGGAGGAGCGAGGATGAAAAGAGGAAAAAAAGCAGTTGGGAGAGAAAAACCGACGAGGAGAGATAAAGATGAAAAGAGCGACGGTGGGAGAGAGAGACGGAGTGTGTAGTCTGTGGGGGAGAGATTTTTATCGAAGCTATTATTTTGAGAAGACAGCAGTGACCTACACTCACTCTGAACAGTTAATGAGCGTTATCCGTCAGCAGGATGCCTTTATGAGACACTGCAGAGGCAACATTATGCTGACTGCTTTATCTTTCTAATATGAATCAACAAAACCTGCAGAGAAGGTAAAAATGTGCAATTCTGTGGGTAATGGGTCAGAGAATTCAGGTTTTTAGTCTGGTGTGTTGATAGAAATCACAAGACTAATATTAACGCAAGCTTTGCTGCTGCCTCCATCTTACAACTGCTACTAATAATGAAACAAAATCTAATAATAATAATAATAATATAATTTATCTTGATAATGTCCTCATCATACTAACAACACGATGAGACAAAAAAATATGACTCAAAATAGGCACACTTCACAAAGAATAATGGCTATAAAATTGTAATGCTATGACCCCAAACTGCTAAGGAAAATACTAAAGTTATATCTTCTGATCAACAAATCAGTCCAGGTTATTAATGCTTTAATTTAATGTCTCTGTACCTTGAGTTTAAACTCGAGCTGCGGCAGCACTGAGAGCAGCAGGTGGCTGTCTATGTTATAAAGCTCCAAGATGAGGTCAAAAACGTGCTCCGACAGATCACTGACTGACGTCTTTCCCAGCATCAGCACCTGGTTGAAGAACTGACAAAGACAACAGAGAGGGAGGAATGATGGTTACTGATAACAAAAACAGATCCTCAAACTGTGACTTTTCTGTGACATACAGCTGTTTTCCTGGCCTCTGTGTGTGATTCTGCATCTTAACACATTCAATTAGCTGAATGGAGAAATGAGAAAGTTAGGACTGGCAACAAAAGACCACAAGTTCATTTATTAACAGTGAGATCTTTGTGAATAGAATCCTTCTCCAATTACAGCTTACTAGTCCCAGTTATATCTTGATTTACACACTTAAGTTACCTCAGGACAAATATAGGGATGCATCAAATGTTTTATGTTCAACAGCTGATTCAACATATCAATTTGCTTCATCATTTGCTCAGATGTGAGCCAGTTGCAGTGCCAAGACATTTCTAGCATGGCTGGCGATGGTTTAAATACCTTGGCAGTTTTAGTGTCATGCTCTTCCCATTAGGCTACATGAGACGAGCTTTAACGCTGCAGTATGCAGATTTACAGACAACTGTTAAAGCTCTGGGAAGTGGGAAGTAGAATTCCTGATTTTTATGACTATTACAGGAGATACAAAACTGCTAGGTATCAGGTGTTTAAGGCAGAAAAAAGACCATCCAGCTAAAGACATAAAAGGTGTAAATTCAGTATATCACACTCAATAAAAACACAGCCATTTTCAAGCTTGAGAGATAAGATAAACACTAGTGTGTCAAAGACCTAATCTTACATTGGTGATGTATGGCTCAATAGCCTGAGCGGTCCTCTTCAGCAGAGCTTTGGCCAGGTCGTACGCTTGTTTATTCAAATTCTGGAAAGACGAGAAAACAATTGGTGAATAAAACAACAAGGCAAAGAGCAAAGACTCAACATGCGAAAAAATAAGTCATCTTTTTTTTCTCCACTCAGAAGAACCCTGTCAGGAGGCTCTGGGAAGGCACAGACGTCCAAAGATACTTCTACACAAACTGCTTTACGCTGCTTTACCTCTTCTCACCTGCAGGGGTCTCATTGAATTACAGGGGATAGAAAATAATGCTGGCCTCAGTCCACTGACAATATCAACTCACTTCAGTTTGTTTTACTTGTAGCAGCTCCAACATTCATGATATGAATATTTGTGTGTGTGTGTGTATCTATGAAAGTAAATGTTTACATCTGTTTGGTCACAATCACATTGCGGTCACTTACTTTGTGTGCTGGCACCAGGTTGACCAAAACGGTGTCCAGCAGCTCCTGCGATACAGTGTCCCCCTCACAGATGATGGAGCTCATCAGGTCCACCATGTGCATGTGCACCTTCTGGTTGTGACCGTTGCTAGGGAAACAAGGTGAGGAAGGTCAAAGGTCAAGAATGGCATCATTGCATAATTTCATTATGGACGTAATATTTCACATTGGTTCCCAGTGATTTTAGACTGAGCGTCACCACTTCTACTCAGGAATCAGTGATTGTTTGGTGCAACATGCCTGGGATTGACTTAACTGGCAGCAGGCATTTTGTAAGTATTTGTGTTTTTAACTTGGTGGATCTCTCATTTTGGAAACTGACTGCAACGCTCTGATCACACATAGGGTGGGTGTGATCTGCATTACAGCGGGAGGTGAAGCTTATTACCTAGATTTGTATCTCAGTGACTGCTGTCCTCAACACTGCCAAGCAGTACTAGTCTCATTGCCTCCCATTCACTGGAGGTGTCACTTATATACACACACACACACACACACACACACACACACACACACACACACACACACACACACACACACACACACACACACACACACACACACACACACACACACACACACACACACACACACACACACACACACACACACACACACACACACACAAAAACATCAGTGCTGCATTCCCTTACAACTCACAGCTCGCTGCAAACATTCAAATGAATAGCTAAGCTTTTTCGATTCTTCTTACATAAAAAACAAAAGCATAATGTAGGCACAACCTTGACACACACACACCACAATTTTGCTCCAATGGCAAAAAGCCAAATTCTGTACTGCAGAATTCAGCCCTCAAGGTTGTGTTCAGCAGAGTGAAATGGAGAAGAGGGTTTGGAGGAAAGACAGAAGAGGGAGGGAGAGCAACAGAAACACCCGGACTGCTACTGTGCTGTTTCATGATGTAGCAGCAGAGACATATTGAGGTGATAGAGATGGCTTCGAGGGATCAGCTCTGACATTAGGACTGCCGCAGCTGACATAAAAGCCAGCTACACAAACACACACAAGGACAAACACCATGATGAATATGGACACACAAATACAAAACGCTGCGGTGGGCTTTGATCTGTGGACTTACTTGATGACCTGGAATAGCGTTCTGTAAAGCTGGGTGAAAATCTCGTTGCTGTCTTCAAGCTCAAAGCAAATATTGTACGACTTCACCCACGCTATGTTCTAAAGAAAGAGAGAGAGGAGGCAGGACATTAGTGACAGTGCCATTTACAGTGTAGAAGCATACTGGAAAGGTGAAAGAAGAAAGCCATGTTTGCTTATAATTTGACTTGCAGTGTGTTTATTATACGATTATCCTCTAAAAACCAAATTAAACTTAGTTAGTTAGTAAACATGTTATTTGAGATTGGTTGAGGTTTCCATTCCTCCTTACATTAACAACTTTATCTTACACCTCTTTGCGTTAATGTGATGGCAATTTTACATGTCCATCTCATCTTAATACATGCCCGAGTCACTTTTTGCCTATAAGTCATGACAGCTAGTCTTTATTAGGTCAGCACTTGTAACATGTGCTGTCAACATGGCACAAGTCTAAATCGACTGCAGTCAGATTTGTGAAAAGCAGCGCAGGGTCAAACATGCACAGGGGGAGGGGGGGGTGTTAAATGTGCGCCTTCTTCTGCCTTCTTAAATCATAGGAATACATTTAATGTCTCGGTCTCCAGCTCTAATCCACAAAGAAAATGCAATCATATTAATAAACCACGGCACAAAGTGAAAAAGACTATTTTAAGTTATTGAGGAGATTCTATAAATCGGCCACAACAATAATCCGACTAGGACTCTCACTCCGACTTAACATCATGTCATTTGATGCTGGTACTCTGTCAGATGTTATAAAAATATACAGCAGAATTTGATACTGAATAACATTAAATGATGAAACGGATATGAAAATGCATGAATGGGATGAATATGAGATGTCATGTCTGAATGAAGCTTTAAAGAACATTAACAAAAAAGACACTTATGTCTGATTGACAAACAGCCATCACTTTAACAGATGAAGTCAGTAATGTTACATAGTGCATGTCTGAAAAGGGCTTTTCTATACTGCTTCATGGCCACTGTAGCTATAATCTGTATTTCTGTTGTGTCATGAAGTGAAAAGCAATTTAAATCTCCCAGTTGCTTCCTATTGTCCCATTATCTCCTGTTTATAATGCTGGCTTTTTCATCACCAACTTAAATTAGTAGGAAATTTACATGCAAACAAAATGTATTTACTTTCAATTTGACTCAACTTGTTCCTTTCTTTTAAAAGGAAATTGCTTCCTGTGCCAAATGATGATGAATCTAAAACACTTTGAGAGCAAATCGAAAAACACACAAGCTGAAGGTCATCAGACTAACATTGTTTGAGAAGGATCCTAAACGATACTGAGGGAACAGTTACCGTTACAAACCGCATCTACCCCAAAACCAAATGGCTTCCTCCAGGTTAAAGATTGAGCTCGCTATGTGCATATAAACGTAACCACTAATTGGGTTCCAATAGGCGGTTGGCATAAGCCCCAATGCCAGAAAAAAAAAAAATCTTTTATCGTGCCTTTTATCTTTTCTCACTCTTTTTATTTGCATTGAACAATGTAGAAAACATCTGGTTAATAAGCTTCTCATTTCAGCCCACTATCACTCCCACTGGTTACATCATCAACGTCAGCACTGTGCGAATTAAAACTTTGACCTGATGGTAGAGCAGTATGAAGAGTCATTAAAAAGGAGATCATTAAAGTTATTACATTTCATCCTAATGGGAACATGAATGTTTATACAAAATTTCATGGCAATCATGTTGTTGAGATATTTCACTCAGTCCAAACCCCAAATTATATCTGCGGATCACTGAAGTCAGAGGGATTCATCCTCTGGAAAATATGAAAGTTACATGGCAATACTTCTAAAAGCTTAAAATATTTCAGCAAGCAGTGGAGAGACCTACCGACAATCCTACACCATCTTCACTAAAAATAAAGTGTAAGTAAACTACAGCTGCAAGCTGATAGCTTCAATCAACACTTTATATTTTCTGCTGCTCATCTCATTTTCACTTGTAGCTACAGGTTGTTAACATAGATCAGACATCAGACAGAAAAGTGTCTGCCGAGGTATATATGATAAGGTAAATATAGATATTTGAGTTTTAGTGGTTTTAATTGTACTTTAAATATTTTAAAGCTAAACCTAATTAGATGTATTGGATTCCGATTCAATGAAATGCTACTGCCTTCCAACCCCGCCCCCAATAATACACAAACAAACACACACAGTCACACACCTCAAGCAGGTAGAAGTATCTGTTGAACTGGGCGCTTTTGGTGTCCTCGAGTCCTTTGAGCTGTCTGGTGATGAACATGAAAATGTCCTGGAGACAAAAAAGATACGCAGATGGTGAATGCTCCGCACAAACAGCTGCAGTCATTAGCAAAACTCAGGTCTGCTTACAGCAGCATAACAAAGTTAAAAATACAGCAAACAACAACAACAACCACCACAACACAGCTAGAAATATTTTCAGCCAAAATAGTAGTCATAATGACTTGCAAGTTGACTAATAGAAACCCAATACAAAACAAACATCAAAACTTATCATTTCAATACACCAAAAGAAGTAAAGGGTTGTATATATAGCAGGACTTGTGTCTAATGTCTATAAACCTGCCAGTATTTGGACAAAGGTGTGAGCCAGGGCTGGGATCATGTGGAAAAAATATCAAATCACAATATTATTCACATCTTGGTGGTATACTGCTGTGTCACACTGGACGTAGTGTTAGGTAATGCATCTGGAGTCTTTAAAGCCGTCATTTTCATGCATTCGCCACACGCACTCACATGGCTGGTTTCCATATGTGCCAACAGGCTGCTTGTGTTGCCACCCTTTGCCATTACACACCGTGTGCAAGTCTTGCAAAATATATTTTTTGTGCAGTGTCTGGTTTTTTTAAAAGCCGAGCCATCTGATGAGGCACCGATTTTCAGCACAGGTACTTTCCTCAGACTGCATTTGTTTAAGGTAGCTACAATTTTAAATCAAATTGTGCTACTTTCTTTCAACATATATCAAGTTTAGATCAATAATTCTGTCATACAGTTTAACTTTTTTTGTTTTATAAGCACATTGAATAGTGTAATAGCAAAATACGGTTTGCCAAAGGTATTACAAAAATGCATACCTTTAAATGAATTAATACTGATATACCATCTAGCCTTAGTGTGAGTTATGTCAAGTTTTCAGCCAAATGCTGCGCAAATTTAAAGCCGACTTTCAAAAATGTTTGTCAGTCAATGTTCAGTGACTGATGTCACAGGGTTATGAAATCAAACAGTCAGTGAGTAATTCTGGTGGAGCGGACTGATTTTCACCTGCCCAAACAAAATCCTCATCACTTTACCTTGAGTTTATCTGGAGAGGTGTAGGGCGCCTCTGGGGCGTAAATCCTGAATATGTCTGCCAGACAGCATGCCACCAGCAGACGCACGTCCTTGTCTGGGTGTTTGAGGAAGAAATCTGAGGCCAGATGGAGGGCCAAGTTCAGGTACAGCTCCTTCTCTTCCTCAGAGTCCTGGTCCATGTCCATGAAGGTCTTCACCACCATCTGAAAGAGGGGTGACGTGAGGGGATATTGAATGAGGAGAGAAAAAACTGGAGGTTAGTGATTGGGTTTGCTGAATGGCTGGGTAGAAAAATGTGTTAAGTCAAATAATGTTATACCACCATTATTGATCAAATGTTTAGAAATGTATATTGACTGCAAAAATATTATAATACATTTTAATGAAGGCTGGCATGGTTTTTTATTCCCTAATGAATTCCAGAGTATTACTAAAGAGAGTGATATCAATCAAGAAAACAAAACATGTCTCCAAATTTGTAATTACTATTACTGATTTCCAATGCTAAACAGACATCTTGTCTGTTTTTCAAAAGTAATAATGATATTACGTGTCCATGATCATATAGACAAGCCTGGCACCTCGCAACTCAGTAAACAGAGATGATGCACCTGAGGCAGAATGACATAAAAGGACTGACCTTGAGCCTGCGGACCATTTCCTCTTTGGAGATTTTGTCAGATATCTCCTTGACCCCCGGAGGGTAGGTCACCTTCCCGTCTGCGGCTCGAGCTTTAGAGTGAGCCATCCTCTTTAGCTCTTCACTGCCTGAGGAAAGAGAGAAATACAAGTTGGTAAGAGTGGGGGGGGGGGGAAGTGACACAGACAGAACAGAAAGAATCTTGAAGGATTGCGGTACCTCAATAAAAAAAAGCAAGAAGCAGCACATTGTTAACTATTTGGAACCCAAGGCAAATCTTTTTAATACTTCAAAGCTTCAGAAAAAAGGTCTGCAATATAGCAACCTCTGAAATATTCAGCAAGGTATTCACAGCGCAGTAATAGCTTTCTACAAGCTGAGTCTAGGATGAAATTGCTGCATTCAGAGAGCGGGCTGACTCTTCACTGTGAGCTGCTGCTACTATTGTGTTCCACATTTCATTACCGCAGCCACTAGCTTGACAAGGATTACACCCAATTCATGTTTAGGGCATTCACATGATGCCAAATGTGCTTTGACTTTCAATTTAGTGTACTGTTCATGGCCAAATCAGTCATGTTGCACTTTATGCTGTTTTTTGGCAACAGCTGCTAACTGGCCTGTCTCACCTTGGCTGCTGTTTTTTTGGCTATTAAAAAGATATTAAGTGCAGATACGCATCCGGCCAGGAATATAACTTCCACTCCACCTGTATTTTCACACAAACCAAAGCCTGACTCACTCTTAATGAATATACAATAAACTCTGCACAATGAAAAGCTGGGCATGTAGTATTTAAAAATACACATTTTGAATTGAATGATAGATATTCATTACAGCAAGGCTACAGGTTGAGGGTTCTTCACAGGGGTTTTGAGTATAATGGGGGATGTAACTTTGCTGAAATGTGTGTGATAGATAGCGACAATATTTCATATTTTCTGACCAATTAATTACTAGACTACAGTCTAAAAAATTTACCAAAACAGTTTGTTCTTCCAGCCTCATGTCCAGCAGCCTTGTCTTTTGGCAGTTTAGCTTAAAACATTATTAAACTTTTAACTTAAACCTTTTCAAAATAGCTGCTGGTTAATTTTCTCTTAATCAACTAATTGGCTCATTGATTAATCATTTCAGCAGCTCTGATTAAGCTGGTCAACTTATTACTTCTAAATCAGTATTTGGGTGTAAGTAGCTCCTGCCCAATTAACCAGGCCCAACACTAAAGACTGTTTCTACCTTCTCACAAAATAAAATATCCACATTGTGTTTTAATTATTTACAACTCTAGTTAGGTGCAAATGCTGAAATCTAAACATGATTAGATCAAAGTCATTATTCTATCATAAAGAGCTGCCAGTCTGCACATCATCAGTAGTGAAATCGGACCAGTGAAACCAGTGCATTATAGCAGAAAAATGACCATGTACCAGGTTCTTTGTGACTCACATGTAGAACCACAATGTTAACCATAGTGATTTTGATGAGTTACACGCTGACCTCTCCAAAACTGAGTTAGTATGTTTGTGCGAGGCTGATGAAGGTGCATCAGACAGAAAAACTATTGAATACTGAGCTTGTGCTGTTTACCATCAGGGATTTGGATGCTCTCTTCTGGGTAAACATGTGGGGGAAAAAGCATTTATTACTTTTGGCGGCTCACCACTGAAAGTTAAAAACAGCACAGACAAATTCAAAACTCATGGGTTTAATGGGTTGTAGAGGTTTTTTCGGTTTTTGTTTTTTTAACAGATATTTGAGTACTTTGCCTCTCCGTTTACCAAATTGTTATCTAGCTCTGCTGCTGTCCATATTTAATGAGTCTTGTAGTTCCAGTCAGCATCGGAAATTAAGGAGGCAAAACAGCCCCAAGAAATCACAAAACACCCCTAAGAACTGTGATCGAGAGGCAAGAATTGCCCCAAAAGAATTCGACAACGATCATTTCAGGCCAACATACTGATCCTACATAAAGCCATTACTTTATTTCCATTTCCGTCTCAAACACACACACAAACACACTCTCACCCAAACAGCGCTGTAACGAGGCTGTGAAATCCTGAACCTGCAGTGAAGCTTGATGCTGCGATGGATCGTTACCTCATTAAAAAAGTTCTGACTGTTACCAAAGAAAGCAACCCAATTCCTGGGCCGTCACCAACACCAACTCCAGCAAATAAGACGGCAAAGAAAGTTGCTGCTTCCACAACTCAAAAAATGGAAAATAGACTGGCTTGGTGTTAAAGAGTTGAATAAGACGATTCCTCTCCTGTAAAGTTCACCCACCCAAACATTGCTTTGAACAGCTAAAAGCTAATCACGACTTTGTTAAAAGAAGTAGACACATTAAAAAAGCTCGTCGTCACCAAACAAGCATTAATTAAAACATTAGCAAGCATTCAGGCTAGCTAGAGACTTCAAAATGCACCACGTCAAGTTAGCTTTTTTAGTCCCAGATCTAAAACATATTTTTACAGTCTACTAAGCAGTGATGCAGTGCTGGATAGTCGAGTACGATTTTGAAAACCGTATCAATAAAGAAGGAATATTACACTCAATTAGGCTCTTTTGACAGTACTTGTGGCTACATGTAGTCTGTAATTTTGTGAATCACCTGAAGCTGTAGAATGACATGCATCAGACTTAAAAAGTAAAATGATCAAAGTTGAACTTGTTTTGACTTGTAGGATTTCTGAGTAAGAAATAATCCCCCCAACCGGAACTAAATCTAAATGTATCAATCCCATTAATCTTTGTCATGATGTCGTAAAAATATATTCAACACCACTTCTTTAGATTCTAATACACAATTAATACATGGTGATAAATTAACAAATTTGGCCAATATAAATGATAATCTAATGGTGATTATACAATGTTATTGTTATGTGTGACATGCTCATACAGATGTCCATTTTAATTTGGCTTTTGAGACACTTATTCAAGATGAGAAGACAGGATGATGGAGAGATTCTTGGAGCAGTTTCCTGCCATTCAAGCTGACTGAGAATGACAAGTACAGGGGGGGATTATGTGACTATTTCAATTTGGCTTGGTGGTTATAATTATCTACTATTAAAGACTGGTGGAGTAAATGGACACTGATGACTTTGGGAAGGCAGAGGAGTTTGTATGCATGTGCTGCACACATCCACCCTCTGTGTCTCAAGTGACACAAATCCAACCGGTGGTCAGATTCTTCCAATCCTACAGAAGTTGGAGGGCCATTACTCAGTCCCAGAGGGGGACTCCACATTCCTGAGGAACATGAAGGTGAAGATTTGGACAGATGTCTCCAGGGGTACCAGATATCGTGATAAACTGACATTTATTCATTCACCACGAATTCCCTTTTTTAAGATGATGAGATCCAGACCTTCCTGGAAGAGGTCACAGTGATGGCCCTGAGATTCAAGTTAAAAACGGAGAGGGATGCCATCTGGGACAGGTTGAGTGCAGCAGCAGCAGTAGCAACAAATACCGCATTGGCAGAGGAGCTATTTGACTAACAATCCTTAAGGCACATTTTTATTGTGATACTGCTCCTCTGGTTCCAGGCATGGTCAGTTTCTTCTCAAGCTACCAGAGCAGAAGACACAGAAATGGTGTGATGAAGAAGAAGAGGTGGAGGAGGAAAAACAAGTAAGCTCAGTTCATTATGATGATCTTATGGTACGGATTAAAATATGAAACTTCAATCAAACCATTAAACTAAACTACTTATTTATGTTCCATTTAATGTCAGACTCCACCCTTACAGCAACACAAGACAGCCTTGGAGGACGACCGCAAGCTGCAGCAGACAATCCAACGGACCACCCAGTTCATCAGTGACGGAGTGGAGCAAGAAGTCCAGCTATACAGAGACCTACCTCCCATTTCTGTATCAGCTGATCCTGCTCTCTGGTGGAGGCAGAAGAGAGACACACACTAACCCTTTTGTCAGATCTTGCCCAAACCTATTTGTGTGTTCAGACGTCCTCCACCCTGTCTGAGAGGGTGTTCTCCACAGCTGGAGACACCATTAGCCCAGGAAGCTCAAGGATCCTCCCAGAGAAAGCAGACATGCTCATTTTTCTGCAGTAGTATTGTTGATTTTATGTGCAATTTTTATATTTGGTTCAGGCTTATTCAATTTTTGAAAAGGAGTACAGTAATTTATTTGAACATTACTTTATATCTTTTTTTTTTAGAAAATCAGCAATGTAATTTATTTTAACACATTTAAATTTAATTAGGCAGGCATAGTCACACACTAAGGTTGTGTGTAGTTGCTGTAACCTACACTGAAGGCACTGACCTGTAGGTAGTAATCTGTTCAGGCTTTCAGAGTCAGGGTGAGCTGTGTAGCCTGAATGTCCTTCTCCTGTTTCTAGAGGGCAGCACAGACAGTAGAGGGCAGTATTGGGTTACTGAGGAAAGTTGGCTTGATCTCCAAACAATCTCTTCTCTGAGTGGAATCACTTGCTCCAGCCTGCTGCCCGGGAATGGGAACCAAGAACCTGTTCCAGTTGAGAACCGGTTCCAGATTAAACAGCGGTTATAAACAGCAGAGCTTCTGAGCACCTGAGTTAGATGCAAGCCTTTTTTCCCTACTTTTGTGGTCAGCCGCAAGGATAATAAAACAGTTGTGTTGATGCTGTCAACACAACTGTAACCACTGATCTGTTTGTCACTTCTCCCAATTCATGTTGCATTTATAACTGAAGGAGAATTGATTATTATGAAACAGTGTGAGTCAGTAGGTCTGCGCAGCCCCACTAAAGTACTTGTTGGGTTAGATTCAGAGGCCAGACCGCAATTCTGAGTTTTTAAATCACGACCAAACAATTTTCTGCAGCTGTACTTGAGCTTTTATAAACACACGCGCACACCACACACACCATAAGAAAGCCAAATGCACACACACTGGACACTGGCAGGCTGCCAAATTGCTCGTTCCTGACCTTCTTTTCCACCCCACAGCTGCTGCCAAAGATGAGTCCATCCCTCTCTTGGTCTACCACGCTGACACAGTGAGAGCTCTGCCAATCAGAGTAGAGTATTTCTCACCGGGAGGGGTGGTGTGTGTGTGTGTGTGTGTGTGTGTGTGTGGGGGGGGGGGGGGGGGGGGGGGGGGGGGGGGGGGGGGAGAAATCCACCAGGGAATATTTCACTTTGAATAAGAGGCGGCAGCAAATAATGCCACACAGGCAAGCTTTACCCTACACTAAACCTCTTGAACATGGGCTGCTTTCAACTTATTACTTGTTTATCACAGTCAAAGACATTCATTCCCCTCAACTGATGGTTTTCTATCTGTCCACTGCTGCTGCTCTCCCCACTTTGGCCCTCTAACACAGCTGCCGGCAGAAATACTCCAAACCTAAAATCGTACCTTGACACAGCCATCCTTGGTTTTCAACCCTGTGGGCGATAAAGGAGAAGAGAAGATCCGACGGCAAACACAGAGAGGACTGGACGCCAGCTGGTTGTAATGGTGAACTCAACAACCTCCATATGGGCACTCAAACACAAAGTGAGGGAGGCTAAACAGGAGAAGAGTTAAGTTTTCCCCAGACGGAAATCTAATTTATCATTTACGTGCAATACTGCACATGTGCACCAGTGTGCAATTTTTATAAAATGATAGATTTCTCTCTCCTCTCTCCTTAAAAAAAAAATGTAAATATTTAACATATACTCAAATTGTAACTTTAGCTCAAAGAAGCCAAATTTCACTATCTTTAATGTTGCCACTGTGTTGCTGTGCATGTGACAATAAAAGCTCTTGAAACTTGATTCTAGACGAAATTTTCTGAATGGAGTAAGCCTCGATCTAACTCTGAGAAGGTCGGCCAGAAACAACAATGAAGCAGAGAAGCGGGGGGAATGAGAATGATACAACATTATTTGCTGTATTTTATTTCTCTCTCTTTCTATGTTTCTGTACTTTGTTTTTATTATTAGTGTGTGTGTGTGTGTGTGTGTGTGTGGGGGGGGGGGGGTATGTACGTGTTTACTATGATTGGGTTGTACTTTTATTTCTCAAATTCCATGTTTTTAAAAAAAAAAATTCTGTTGAATGTTTGTTTTATGTAAAGCACATTGAGTTGCCACTGTGTATGAAATGCGCTATATAAATAAAACTGCCTTGCCTTGCCTTACATGGTTGGAGTAAACCTCCCAGGAAACCACAGTGCGGAGGGAACCATAAGACGTTTTATCCACAAACTGACAAAACTGCTGAATCACATGTTGACGGTTATGATGCAGTGGGCACCGAGCGCAGGAATGTTTCCTATTCTGCATCCATTCAACACAAGCAAACAACCACATAGAATACCTAACACTACTGCTGTGGATATGTAGAGCAAGAATCTGACCATACATGTTTTTGCTCAGTTTTCCTTTGAGTCGGGAAAAATACAGTTGAAGGCAGTGTTTCCCCTGGGTTGACTTAGGAGAGACTCAATAGCCAGACATTTCTCTGTTTATGAGCAGCTGAGACACTAAAATGAGAATGGTCGGTCCACCTTAAGTGAGCCTGGTCAGGTTAGGCTAACCCCCCTTCACTTTTCCAGCAAGAAACAACAGACGAGACTTTTCTTCTTTCTTCTACCTGACACACTGTAGTCTGTACTTTGAATTTACTGCCAGACTGACAACTTCCTGCTAACCTTTTCCGCTTCTCGATTCACATTTCTGCTCAGTTTTTTTTTCTTTACCACTCGCTCAAACCACACACACATTACGCACTGCCCTATTACTTAACGGAGCAACGCTACCAAGAGTTTCCCAGGCTAGGACACAGAATTTGACTCACGTTTCGGACAGTGCTGCTCAAATAAATGGCAATCTGATATTATTTTATACCTAAAATCATGCTTTTAGTCTGGCAGATGTCCTTGTTGCCAGGCCTATGCAATCATAGGGGAATCACCGTGAAGAGCTATCTAAAAAGGGTGACAAATAAATAATTAAAAAAAACAACTCTGACCAGAAATGTAGCAAAAGTGGCTACCATAAATCCATACATGCACCAACTACAAACCAAAAGCCCCTCACTCCACTGATGACTTGTGCCTGGCCAGCAACCAGAGTAACTGATGATTTGAAAGACAATAGGACAGTCCTGATACCATCCCCTATGACTTCATCCAGCAGCTCCAGACAACAGCTCCTCCCCCACCTCAACAGCAGCCCAGCCCTCTCCACAACTGCCCACCTCAGAGGCCCCCCACTCCCCTCAGTCCTGGAAAGAAACGTTCACAGGTTGTTCGAGAGACAGAACCCCCGCAAAGCAAACAGTCTAGTCTCTGTGTCTCCCTCCACCCTGAAGCACTGTGTTTGACAGCTATCTCCAGTGTTCAGAGACATTTTTAACCTCACTGGAGACACGCCATGTTCAAGCCTGCTCGAGACATCCACCATCATCCCTGTCTCCAAAAAACCAAAGACCACAGGACTTAACAACTACAGATCTGTTACCCTGACCTGTGTGGTGATGAAGTTTGACCTTAGAACCATCACAGAGACCATTAAGGAACCCTGCAGTTTGCTTACAGAGTCAGCAGGTCTGTGGATGACACAGTAAACATGGCCATCAACTTGACCTGAACAGGAATCTACACGAGGATCCTGTTTGTGGATTTCAGCTCCGCCTTTAACACCACTGTCCAGGCTCTGCTGGAGGACAAGCTCTCCCATCTGCACATGCCTGACTTCACCTACATCACCGGCTTCCTGTCTGACAGGAAGTAGTGTAAAGATGGGGGACCACGTCTCTGACTTTCAGACTATGGGCCTGAAAAGTGAGGCCAATGCGATAGCGATTAAAACCAACAGGAGGCAACGCCACTGGTTTCAAAAATAAGTTCAATTGTATGGAAGTCTGAGAGAATGACCCCACTTCTCACTTGATTTTTCTTACCTCGGTAAACACTTTCCTAATGAGTTTATGGTCTCAGTTGCTAGTTTCAAGTTCACAACATGATATTCATTTTGTAAATTATGGTCCCATTTAGAGTAAAATAGACGATAAAGTAGTGTATGCTTTAGGGCACCGGAGTTGTCACTGTTTCGGTGCGTTTTCAGTTCATGAAAGTTAATTGTGACATTTTGGTCACCTAAAGACGTCTTGTTCTTTCTACGAACTATAATTTGTTTTTAATCGTCTGAAGCCTATTTTTCACGAGCAAATATTAGCATCAGCATTATCACAGTTGGCCATAGACTATATAAGCACTTTGCTACTCAAACTAGTGGCTAGCCTTAGGGTTAGCTCCACCATTTCATCAAACATGGTCACTCGTGGCTCCAAAAATCCAAGATGACAATGGTCAAAATGACAAACTTGAAGCTTCAGAACAGGAGAACAAACCAATGGATGACATCACGGGCGCTACATCCATTATCAGCACCAGTTCCCCTCAAGGCTGCGTCATTAGCCCTCTATTCTTCTTCCTGTAAACAATCAGCTGCACCTCCATTCTTCAGTCTGTCAACCTCTTGAAGTTTGTAGATGAGACCACACACTCATGGGGCTCATCTCTGGTAAGGATGAGACCGCCTAAAGGTGGGAGACTGACCATCTGGTGGCATGATATTGGCAAAAGAACTTACGCAGTGCACAGACAGTGGAGATGTTTGTGGATTTCAGAAGGAATGCAGCCCCACCCACCCCCTATGATCACCATGTGTGACTCCCCAGTCGACACTGTGGAGTCCTTCCGCTTCCTGGGAACCATCATCAGCCAGGATGTCAAATGGGAGTTGAACATCAACATCATAGGATTTATTTCCTACAGCAGCTAAAGAAATTCAAATCTGCCAAAGCCAATGAAGATACACTTCTACACTGCCATCATTGAGTCTAGCTTCACTTCTTCCTCATTATCGTCATCAGCATCATCATGCTGCTGCTACTGCCAAAGACATGGTCTGACTGCAGCGTAGTGATCAGCACCAACCCGCTGTGCCTCCAGGACCTGCACACCTCCGGGACACTGAGGTAAGCAGGAAAGATCATGACTGACCCCTCTCACCCCAAACATAAACTTTTTGAAACGCCCCCCTTTGGCAAGAGAAAAGTTTCTTCACATCTGCAGCCTGATCATCAACAAGCCCCGGGACCCCCACTGACACGGACTCTATCCTGCCATGGACATTATACATTACATTAACATAAAAATCCCATAATCCTACATTAGCACATCTGTAATATCTGATATAATATGGCATGTTGCACTAATGCACCTTCTATTATCATTATTAATAATATTAATAATAATAATATTGTATTATTATTACTACATTATATATACTGCTTTACTACTGGTCACTAATTAATACATTTAATCTCCTTCTCTTCTATTTAAAATTGAATCTGTTGCAGCTCTTCTTACTTAGAAAATATTTAACATATCTTTATTATAAATTCTCTCGTTTTTTTATATCATTTTGGATTTTTTAAATGTTGTGTATATATCTGACTGTTATGCACCACAACAACACCGAAGCAAAATCATTGTGTGTGCAAAACTACTTGGCAATCAACCCAGTTCTGATCAATTAAAAAAACACTACATGGATTTGTATAAAACTTGCCCTGAAACTACAAATATGAAATGTTATATGATAACAAACTCCAAAAAAAAACAACTGTATTACAACCAACACACTTTATTTCATGTGTCCCTATTATCAGATAATTAAGAGACTTCTTACAACCTAGGATGCATTGACCAATCCGCAGCGTTGATGATGACACCATTCCATTATCACAGGCTGACACTTGTCAAAACAAATTCACCGTCAGTCAATAAGGTGCACTTCTTAAAATAACCATCTTAGTCTATGTTTTCTTTTTTTAACAGCCGCTCCTTCATTGTTTAACCCCTTTTGTTGTTTGCTATAGTAATAACAATAAGGGTGCATAAGACCAGGTGTGCTCCTATCATCTCTCACACTGACTTCTCATGAGAAAAGGTAGTGTATACCAATAGATGTATCAATTATGTAACCGATCAACCACTAAATAAGCCATTTACGCTATAAAACACTGTTTCTGCAATCACAAAAAAGTCCAACACACAAATCATTCCTAGCATGGGAGCACCCACTGGGTTACTATTATGTTGAAATGATTTCCAGCGGAGCTTTAACGTGAGTTTGAGGACATAGAGAGAACATATTTGAAGGATACGGGCGCTTTATTGTTATGGTACAGCAGCATGTGAAGGCCGGGGACTGTAGTATAGCCAGGCTGCCTTGTTGCTGTAATGTGGACCGCGGCTAATCTAGTTAGCTGCTGTTAGCTTGCCGAGCTAACGCATTAGCAGCAGCAATCTCAGTGACAGAGGGCGGACAGATACTAACGCTGCACCGAACAAAACACCCGGCTAACTGCCCTTATATCGGCACTGATACCCCGACCCCAGTCATACGACCACTTAAAGTCGTAGTTTGCTCATGCCGGCGGGACATTAAGTCCAAAAAACTGGCTAGTATTTCATTAGCTAACCATTTAGCGCCGCAGGACCAGGTCAACCAGCGCTGTGAATCGGACACGGGTGCCGAGAACAGAGGCGAGCGAGGCGGGCAACGCGCCCCCGGTTACCGCTGTGAACCCGGCTGCTCCGCGAACACATCCCCGCTCACATCTCATTGTTCGCAGCAGCGCCTGGAAATATTGCAACGTTTCAATAAAATTGTCTCGTTTATTTATGCAATTTCTTACCTGTTAAGGGTGAATTGTGATCAATCGCGTCCTCCTCTGCAGCTCTCTTCCCCCTCCTAGCTCCAAAATGGCGCCAATATGTATAGATTCAGTGCCCATGGGTTCAAACCATCAGTGAGAGAGCAGCGCCACCTATAGACGAGTCCTAGCAGGCCTAATGAGCCCTTCAAGTGCTGCTCGTAGAGTCCTCTTACTCCATTTTACTAATTCACCATTTGCGATATTATTCAATACCGAAGCACTTTGTTTTATATAAAAAGGGTTTTGTTTATCTAGTGCTGCTCATGCTGCTCTAATGTAATTTATGTAGAAATATTACCAGTTTGATATTTAAAAAAAATAGAAAGCACCTTATCAATCAAATATTAGTTCCCTTATATTAAATTATTTTACACCCAGCAATGAGTAGCGACATGGTGGTGGAAAATAAGGAGAAAATAAATGGTCCTAATTTTGGTTTTATATTCATGTACAATAGTTGCAAAAGTTAGATGATCCTAAAAGTTGAACAGACAATGAAATAAGGACACAATAGTGCTTACGGAGAATATGGAGATTCCTATTATTATTTTTGACAGTAGGTCAAAGTCATGTTCAGTTCGTCTATTCGTCTATTTTGAAATTAAACCTTCAGTATTCGGACAGCACTGGAACGCAGCAACAGACGTATTTCAATTGTGGGTGTGCAAAAAATGATCTCATTAATGAGTCGTAATAAAACATAATGTTGTCATTTTACTTACATCCATATTTCCTCACATTTAGCCCATTTCTTCTGAATAGTGCAATTGATATTTTAAAGGTGTCCCAGTCTGTTATGCCTTTTCATCAAGTGGGGCACTTCTATTTTCCTACGAAACCTTTTACACTTAAACATATTTCAGACTACTGTGAAGCCATTCATTCTTCAATTTCCTTGGCCTTTTTATTTATTCATTCATATCATGACACATTTCCGTAATAGAATATATGTTCCTCATTCATTTTAGCCTATAGGCGAATTAACTTTGCTTACACTTGCTATTTGTCGGTGTTTTGACTGCTTTCACTTACTCTCCTGAAAAATCCATGACTTCAAACTTCCACAAACACCTTGTTAAAGGGATTTACAGAGCATCCAACTAAAGGGAATACAAACATTAAAGATCAGGGGCTTTCTTATGTTTAATGATCAGCTAGTAGGCTATATGATGGGTCTCTGGCGAACATGAGCTATAGGGGGAGCTCCAATATAATGTTTGCACCCTTCAAATCTAAATCATAAGCCTCTACTGCAGAAAACTAGCGAGGAACTGATACATTATGTGTATGTGTGTTTTTTTCTTCAAATATAGACATTTAGATTTTGGCATGGGCCCTTTGCCTATTATCTATCTCACTATGAGAGCTTGGTTAAGTACATTTAAATTTAATCTAAATTTTGATTTTAGATGCAGACATTACAATTAAATAATGCAATAAAACATCTTAATAAAAGCCTTTAAATGTAATCCAATTACTTTAATCTACACTAAAATAATGAATCTTATTCTAAATCTGAATTTCAAAGCAATTCCACCATACCTCTGAATGCGTAATATTGTGTATAATAGCTTGCTGTGTCTCTGTGGTTCTCAGTGGGGAGGTGCTTTTTTTTGGAGACAATAGGTATTTTTAAACTTGTTGTAGCTGAAGTTTCAGGATAAGAAATATTTTGTAGGCTATATGGCAGCTGGAATAGAGCCTGCATGTGCGCCCCTGTTGTCAATTAACCAATTAGTGCTGCAAGACTGCAACTATGGCCACATGTAATGACTTATAAATCACAGCAGGAGCTCTTGGACTGGTTTCATGGCTCCAGGATGGAGGGGTTCCTGTCCACGTTTCAACCGTACAACGTCTGCGCTCCCCCAGCTCAGGGCGGCAGCTGGGGGAAGAGAGATGGCCGGTTCATGACCCCCCAAGGCCTCAACTACCTCGAGCTATGCAAGGTCATCCTATCCCAAGTCAACCCCGGTTTGCAAGCTCCACTCAAAAGAGCAAACACCAAAGAGTGCGGCGTGCAAGTAAACGCCAAAGTGGATCAAATAGTCCAGTGCTCACTGGGTCCCAAAACGCTGTTTTGCCTTGAAGGCGACCAGTATGTTCCTTCGAAGTCTCCCAAGAGCCCGGATCTGTTGAAGCAGGACGGGATGGTGCCGTACAGCACACCGCCGGTGAGCAACCTGCGCTTCCTGAGGCCCGTTTCCATCTACTCGCCGGTGTTTGACCGCAGGATCCCCCTCAGGAAACTGGGCGATGATGATGGAAGTGAGGGAGAGACTGAAGCTGCTGAACATGTGGAGTCTGACAGGGAGGCTGAGGCGGATCGAAGCGGCGAGGATACAGGGAAAGACTCTAAAACAGCTGCGCATCAGTCCTCCAAGGGATCCAACTTTCAGGTGAGTCTGTGTTTGGGACTTGGATGACTGCTTGCATGATCTACCCTCATCACAATGTGTGTGCTACAGTATGTTTCTGCGCACAAATGATCCTTGAAAAAATGTAATTTTCTGTCTTGTCATTAGTTCCTGGAGCAGAGGTACGGCTTTTTCCACTGCAAAAAGTGCAACATCCGGTGGGAGAGTGCTTATGTATGGTGCATATCTGGAACCAGCAAGGTCTGTTATTTACTGAGCCAACATATAGTTCAACATGCACTCATTTGTGTCTGGTAAAATCTGCATGTAAAACTATTGAACTGATCTTGACAGGTGTACTACAAGCAGCTCTGCCGGAAGTGTCAGGTGGGGTTTAACCCATACAGAGTGGAGTCCATCCTCTGTAAGGTACAGATTCTTGTCTTGCTCAAAGATAAAATGCTGTAATGTCATTGGATCACTTGGGTTTAGTATTGAGCTCCACATTATTATATGCCTCATAGGTGCTGCTTGGAGAATATTGATTTAAAATGTCCCCAATGATTAAAACCTGTTAGAGGTGTATGATTGTTAGTTCTCAGGCAAACTGGATCAAACTCGTAAAGATTTTTCAGTTTCTTAAAACTTGAACATCTTTCAACAGGGGTCATAAATATACTTTCCTGTCTCTTCCTTCCACCTCCGCTCTGTCTCAGGGCTGCTCTCAGACTTGCTGCAACTGTGAGAAGAAGCAGAGACACATCAACATGAGGAGGCCTCACCGCCAGGACCTGTGTTGTCGTTGCAAGGGAATGAGGCTGTCCTGTGACGCCACCTACAGCTTCAAATACATCGTCTGAGCTGTGCCCTGCATGTTTACTCCAGAGGCTTGTCATCAAAGTTGAATCCATGCCAGCAGATGTATAGTTCCTGTACATGTCACAAATGGAGCTGTCTCAAGTAACTGACTTGGAGGGATTCACCTATTCTCCTGTCAGCGAGCAGCTGAGTCTCTGCCTGGCTCGTTTATTTGAAGCAGCTTCTCAAAAACGCTGCCTTTGTTTCCCTCATTAATCCTGGTGCTTAACATGAAATTATTTTTGTAAGAAGAAATAAAAAATATTGCATCTTAAAACTTGAGAAATTCTTGTACATTAAGAGGAAGTGTCAAATTAAATGTGCAGCCTTGAACTGGGCACAAACTTTTAGAATCCCGTTGCTTGAATGTAGTTCATTTTGTCATGCAGCTAAGCAGTAATAAAAAAAATGGCAAATGTTTTATACAGAAATGATGTAGGATCATCTGAGTGTAAATAAAAATCAAGATAAGTGCTGAGGCATAAGTTTTATAGTTAGGTGACTGACCAACAGTACATAAGCCAAAGATATTTTGTTTACTATCAAAGAAAAACAAACCAGAAAATATTCACATTTGAGAAGCTGGAATTGGAATTAAGAATTTCCTTTCCTAAAAATGACAATTAAGAAATAGTAGACTTTTTCTATTGATCAACTATTCATTGACTAATCATTGCACCTCTACTTTCATCACTACAGTTGTACTTTAAAATGAAAAATGTGACGTGAGGAGCTGCATAAATGAAATGCAGAGAAAAATAATTTCGATATGTCTTTTTACTTTGACACCAACTTGTACAGAGCATCAACTCAAAACAACTTCACAAAGGCTGTAAAAGTATTTACAAGGTGAAAAAAACAACTACAATCTTCATCTAAAAAGCTTTAAAAATGTGCAATTTCTTGTTTGGCATGCACACACACGTTCTCCCACACACAGGAAACAAAAAAAAACAACCCAAAACATACCCGCATGAGCTTAAAGCTCCCTTTTGTACCTCATACAAACATATCTTTCAGATAAAATATGATTCTGTTAATAAATATTTCAGACACCATACAGTACACAGAAGATGCATGCATGGCAGTTTGATTTAGGAGAACAAACATCAATATAAAACCTAAGTTGAATGAGTGACTTATGGCAGATCAGATATAAATAGGAAAACGTTTTGTACAGCGAAGGGTAACTGCTAGAAGGGAAATAAGGGTGGGGGGTGTCACAAAAAAAGGCTGATGACAGAAGGTGTTGGACTTCAGTAGTAGCACAAGTTTTGTTTTGAACATCAACAATGAGTGCTGAATGTCAGCATTTCCCTTACGTGTAAGTTAACTACAAACCACACACAAACATATGCTACAATGATTGTGTGCCCATAATCATTAACAGTATACAGACAGAGAGACAAAATATTTGTGTGTATGCATGCACCGTCCTCTTGGCATGTGAACGCATAAAGTCAACGTGTTACAGTGTAGGACAGTGAGATTTATACAGTGTATACACCCACTAATGATGCTACAACTAGCCACAGAGGAGTGTACGCCGCGCACAGATAATGGCATGATTAGTCTACCGATGTTTACAACAGTAGTCAGAAGACAAGCTTGTTCACTTATACAGAATATAAACAGAGAAAGGGCAGTATAAGGAATTAGGCTTAAATATCCTGCATCTGCTCTTTGTCCATCAGTCTTTCAGTCAGTCTGCAGAGGTCAGACTTTTCAGGGAGCAAAAGGGATGCTAGTACAGTAGAAAGCATTCAACTGGGTCATGCATTGCACAATTTCCTCCAGAGGAGGTCTCAAAACAGTAGACACAACAGGAGAGAAAATTTACTCCAGCTTTTGGCTTCTTCTTCTCAGAGAAAGTGACAGCCTTTTCTCTCACAGTAACAAAACAGTAACACAACCTCCATTTTTAAAAATCTATTATCAAAACTCCATTTAGTGCAATAGCGAAAACCTAACCAGTGATGTCACGCAGTTTCACAGGTAGTTTCCTCAGTCTCCAGCAAACTAGGTCCATCCTGAAGGAGGCAGCAACAGTCAGTCAAGTTCAATCAGGTTTTTGCTCCTTTTTGGGAAGCGAGTTAGAAATCCAAGCTACGAGCCTTCACAGGTCCTCAGGTGCAGAGCAGAGTAGATGCTGAATGACGACCATCAAGCAGAACTTAAATTAGGAGCACATCAATTTAACAACGTGTAGCCGTAAAGCAAAGCTGGCGCTCTTATAGGATCACATCAGGTCATCTTTAACAGCAGGCAGCAATCTGTAGTATCCAGTGGGTTCAGTGACACCTCCCATCATGTCTGGAAAGTGAGTCACTGTTCTTTAAGTCTACATTTTTCAGTAAATATGTCAACTTCACAGAGGTTGAAGCTCTAAAAGTCCTCTGGCATGGTAAAAGTTTCACATCTCAGGTCTGGACGTCTGACGGTTCATCATTCAGGAGCCCCCCTACTTTCAGTAGGGGCAGGGCGGCATGCCCCACCTTCCCCAGGTAGCGAGATAAGGGTGCAGCTGCACCACCGAGGGCGCAGCAACAACCCCACGCTGCGGCCTCTCCTGGGTTGGTGGGACAGGGTGGGGGAGGCGGGGGAATCGGGAGAAGGGATGCCGAGCCTGCAGGGGCATGGGTTAACACTGTGTCGTGGCCCGGGTGTTGAATTGGGGATGGGCTTGATTGCTTGTATGGAGAACGGGGGAAATGGGGTAGATGGGAGCCCTGAGGGGCAATGGGTGACGCATTTGTGTCGGAGTATTTGAGCAGGGTGGGTTCTGAGGCTACGGTAGGGAGCGCGTTAGATGTAAGAGATGATTTTAGGTGTTTGCTGCTGTGTAAATGTAACAGTGGTGAGCTATGTGATGAGTGTCCTCTGAAAGGATAATAAACGTTAGTGTTCTCATCAAGATAACTCCTCCCTGGCTCTTGTGTGTGCGCCAGTGTAAAATCGAGTTGGCCTGGTGTGTTTGAGCAGCTATGCAATGAGAACAGGTTTGCGGGATTGGGAAAATCAAAAGAGGTATCAGAATCTGCAGTGGATGAGGATAATGACAGCAGAGAAAGGTTTGGGTCTAAATGTGGTTTGGGGACTAGTGTTGTGCAGGGTGGTAGCCAGGAATATGTCTGGAGCTCTGCAGGCGGGGCAGCAGACATACAGGAGGAGGCAGCGGCCATGTATGTGGGTGCTGGGCCTCCTCTGTAAGAGCAGACTGATTCACCTGCAGCGAAGGATGTGGAGGTGGTTTTGGAAGGGTCATGGGCTGTAGTGGCAGGGGAGGTAAGGGTGGGGATGGAGGGGGCGGGGGGCTCCTGAGGTCCTGTCAGAGGCTTGTCCCGGAGGCGCTGGAGTCGGGGAGGTAGGTTGTGACGACCCGGTACCCCTGGGCGCGGCGGATCATGTCGCGGATCTCCCCGTTGAGCTCCAGCAGCTTGGAGCAGATCAGAGTGAGGTCCTGGCGGGAACCAACCAAAGCGATGGTGCCTGTCTGGCCCAGCGTCTGGTGGCGGAAGTAGACATTGAGCAGCGTCTGGACCTCGCTTTCTGAGCTGCCACCAAACACTCCACAGGGCCATTGCCTCCTGAAACAAGATAAATAAAAGCAGGTGTACTGACGTCAGTATGACAGGTGGATATGAACAGAGCACTATGCTATGTGTGCATGTGCGTAAAATACTGACTTTATTGATTTCTGATAACAGCAGTCAGAGTTGCAGCTTTAGAGTATAAAGCAACAGTTTATTTTAATAAACACACAATTGATGTCTCAGAGTCCTCCCCATCATACTAAGAATACAATTCTGAAAGAAACAGTAACAGGGACATCTAGTAACCTTTATCTAGTGTAGCATTCAGCTTTGTAGACGGATATGTTACTCACCTGCACTCCTGAATATAGCGCACAGCTTTGGTAAACTCGTGGTTCTTAAGGCACTCCAGTATGGCCTTCACTGCTGCCTCTGAGGTGGGGAAGCTGGGCACAACCATGGCTGCCACCTGAGTGGCATGCGCATGAGTGTGAGCCAAGTGTTTGTGTTCCAGGTCGCTGGCTACAGCCGCCTCCGCCGCCTGCAGGCTGGTCTTCAGATCAGTAAGCTCTCGAGACATGTTCAGCAGCTATTAGGTGGGAGGAAAACAGATGGTGGTTGAGTGCATGTGTGAGCTTTTATGTAATCACAGATGGAACATTTGCACTCAATTCAATACTTTACCAGTGCTTTTTTTTTACCTGGTCAGTGGCATTTTCAAAACATTTATTAAAGAATTAAAAATAAATGAATAAAATTTGAGTGATATGTACATTTTTTTCACTCCCAAAGATTGGTATTGACCTAACATCCAGTATTGGGCTTTTGTTGTACACAGTGAAAATCACAATAAACATGAAAGTATCACATTTTTGACAACCAACAGTCATGCAGAAAAACATTCACAACATCTACATGTTTGATTCTGTCTACAAATTCATTTTACATGTATTACTTGGTGAATCTTCTTACGTAGAGTAGGCACAGGAGAACAAATAAAAGAGCCTGTTGTTTTTTGTTTTCTTTATGTATTATGATTTGGCTTACCTCTGGCACAGAGCTGACAGCGTGAACTTGACCAATGAGCGAGCAGTAGGACTGGAAGAGTAGAAGAAGCTGGAAGTGCAGCTTGTAGAGCCTCTGACAAAGCTCCAGTTGCTAAAAGACATTAATAAAGAAACAGGGTCAGATTCATCAGCAGCAGAGGACACACTGACACAATGGCACAGTCATATACTCTCAAAAGTGCACACCATACATACACACACACATGCAAAGGAATACAAACACAAAATAACAAGACTAGTTGATTGTCTTGTAGAAAGTAAATTATTAAAGTTGATTAAAGAGAGATCTAAGACAGTGAAGAGAAGAAACGTTTAAGAGAACTTACTGCAAGAGACTCCATTTGCTAGACAGCGAGAGAGCATGTTAGGGCGTCAGAGTAAGGTGAGAGGAAGACAGAGCGTCAAACACATGCACAGCACAGTATAAACCATGGCTAATCACGGTCAAGCTACATAGAATTAGTCAACAACCGTGTATAAAAACACAGACACTTCAAATTCACATTAGTCCTTTGTGGCTATTGTAAAAAAGGTAACACACAGCAAAACGTGCAAAGAGAGCAAACATTTCAGTGTGACAAAACTATAGAGAAGCAAAGAGATAAGTCAGAGATATGAAGCACAGATGAAGAAGTTACCCAGATGTTCAGTGTGTTTGCCTGTAAACTCTAGATTTCAGTAAGAAACTTGTAAACAAGCTGCCCATACCTTTTCTTCTGAGTCTCCAGGCTGGCAGGTAACCACACTGTCACCGGGGCACCTGGGAAATGTGTCTTTACAGTTCCTCAGCCACTGAAGGAAAAAAATAAAGGAGTGAAAAAGAGGAGGGTTGATGAAAATCATGTCATGTATTCGCATTTAAAAAACTAATTGAAATAATTAACTCAGTCATGTATATAGGGTGACTTACCGATACAGCAGACTCCTCTTTGGTGTTGTAGGTATCCAGATACTCCTGCAGCTCCAGTGCACTGAACTTCATCTTTTCAAGGAGACCATAAGACATGATCTGGAAAAGACCGACAAGGAGAAGGACGAGGTGAAAAAATGTGTTCAAGGCAATTAAATTAACTTGATCAACATCACCTCTCCTCAATTAAATTACTGTATATTTGGCAACAATACTCACAGTGTCGGCATCGATGTAAATTGTTGGACAATCTGAGCATGTGGTGAGCATCTGTGAGGATCTGAGAAACTTTGATCCGATGCCTCTTAGGCCCTCTCCGAGGTAAGTAGCAACATCAGTCGTCAGAGTGCAGAATTTACTCTGAATGTTCTGTGAAAGGAGGAAAGTTTGGGGAATTATTGTACTGTTGCACACACATACATGTAAATCATGTAAAATAATGAATGAAGAGTCTAAATGAGAAAAAAGTCTACATGCTCTGTGTGATTTACCTTAAAGAGAGATGAGAAGACTTGGAAAGTGTAGACGGCGCAGGACCCATCTGAGTCTGTCACAAGCTGGTTGATATGACAACGCCACGCCTCCTCAGCATCATCACACACTGTGGGTTGGAACGCTGCCAAGATGGCGGAGAAAAATGGAGAAGGGGGAGGAGGAAAACCAAGGTCTTCCAAGTCATCTACATCATCACGTAAGCTGTCGCCATGGAAATGGGAAAGAAATGGGGGCACAAAAAAAGGTTTTGATACCTTCATAAAAAAAAAGTAAAAAAAAAGAGGTGGATAATGCAATAGGCTCTGTGCCATGTAGATGTGGTTATATGGTCGTGTTTGGAAAAAAGTTGTTTTTTAAAGCTAGGGAAATATATGAGTTACATGGGGCAGAACATTTGATGCATACACTTCATACACAATACACAATATATGCCAAACACAAACTGCAGCAATAAAACAAAATGCATAAAAAACAATATTCAGACTAGAGATGAAAAGAGGTCAAATTTGATCTTATATTGGGATAAAACCACTCAAAATAATTTAACCATGGGGAATTTTCATTATTGTGATAATCGTGAATATCTTCACAAGTATCTTGAAAAAGCTGTCTAGCTCACCAACGTGCCATCCAATTGATGTCCTTAATTATTTTGAATTGCCATTTGCCACAAGGGGGAGCCTTGATCCAATCATTTGTCATGATGGCTTAAGGCATAGAATGTGAATGCTTAGAGTAGGTACATACTGGGTGTTGGCAAGAGTCTGAATCTTTCCTTGTTTGTTTTTCATGAAAAAGGATTTTCACAATAAAAAGATATGTGTCCTATGATGCAATGAAATATTTGTTTCTTAACAAAATATAAGGTAAGGTGATTCCAGTATGTGTTAATGCCATTTTAAGAGTGAATCATAATTATTTTGGACAGGATAATTGTGACATGAAATGGTTACATTATCTCATACCTAATTCAGACACTGACTCTAACAAGCAGGGATATGACATCATACACAGATTATAGGGTGTGACAAATACTGTTAATTTGCATGCAACCTTACATAACCCGTGTACGCCGCAGTGTTTCTATTTAGTGATTGAAGGTTTCAGCCTTTTGTCAGGTACACACTGTATACACAAGCATTACGATTTTCCAAACACATAGAGTGCAATTAAGCACAGATTTATCCCCCATTGTCAGTCAATCTGCCAGTTGATAAAAAGTTTCCTGTTCTGTCACATTCACCTGGGCAGGAAGTTGGGGTCTAGAAAGTCCAGTGGGGGTTGGCAGTAGTCTGCGTTGAGCTTGTGGTCCAGATTGGCCAGCTGATCCTGAGGTTGCCCCGGCAACTCTAATGTGAAGCTCTCACCACAGTCTGAGCCGTGAGGGAGCTCGTTGGCGCTGAGTGACAGTTCGTCATCCTGAGCCTGAGTGTCCTCATCTTCACCACACGCTCTCACCTGAAGGGACAGAGATGATAAGTTAGAGATGGTAAAACATATATCTGTTAAACTATACTTGTATGTTTATGTGTATTTTTCCTCACATATAGGCCACTGTAATCATCATGGAGTGCTCCCTGACTTGGCGTGGTGGCATTGAAAGATTGTGGGTCGGCAGATGTGTCGTAAGAAGTAGACAGAGAATCAGTGTGATTGGTCTCTTCTGATGGAGAGGGGTTAGTCTGAAAATTAAGCAAATCATGAACATCACAGTTACAACTGCATACATTAATATATATACATATACATTTACATATATACACACATACACACACACACACACACACACACAGACACACACACACACACACTTCTCAAATGAAAGGCTGTCAGGCTGCAGTGGATATTAATGTTGTATTGATCAGACAGTTAAGGCTACGCACAAGCTGAGAGTGAGAGAGGCTCTGGCTGGTGGAAGACTCCTCTTCCTCTGAGGACTCGTCTGAATCGTGGGGATCCTCATGACCCAGACTGGGGGTGCTGCCTGAATGCTGACTCTCCTCCAACATGTCACCCAGTTCTGTGCTGTCCAGTGATCGCCGACGCACGCCCCAGTTAAAGTTATCGACGGTCTCACCCTAGATAAAACACACACATACATATTGGAAGGCAGAGATAATTGTAGCAGTGAATTTCAATGCTGTGAGTAGAACATTCTTGTTTACTGTCAAGATAATGAATGGCTGCTGTCTAAGAGCGTCTGATGACAAGCACAAGATGCAAAATGAACTGTTACTCATGGCATAAAATTATTCTGGAAAGGCAGTTTGCATTCGATATGATAATCTTAATCCTGTAAACATTTTACTATATAATTTATCTCCATTATGCCAAACAGCATATTTGTCAGAAATGTTGTTCTGTAACCAAGCTGTGAGCAAAATGAAGCACAATATTCCTGTTTTTGATTTTTAGTCAGAAAAACAGAAGCCAGCAACAACACAGCACTGATAAAAGCTAACGTATCGTAAGTGCTAATTGTGAGAGACCTTACCTGGAGCTCCTAGGCAGCAAGGGGGAGAAAGAGAGACACAGCGTTAGACAGATAGAGAGACACTGAGGACAGACAGAGAAATACATTTAAAATATATTGATGTTGAGGAAAGGCATTCAGATAAAATTAAACTTGTGTTAAAGGTAAAAATGGAAGGAATGAGAGTGCTATAAATCAATAAACTGAGAATATTTCAATCCAACAACAGTGAAACAATCTCACCTCTCCGTCCTCCAGCTCTACATCCAAGAAGTCAAAGTCTCGGAAAACCCTAAATTGCTGCTCACTGGCAGTGTCATCTAGCGTGTCCTCTCTGGTTCCGCCCTCCTCTGATGAAACACCACTCTCCCTCACCTCCATCATGTCCAGGTCACCACATGATGAGAAGATCACCTGATGAGAAGGAACAGAAATAGGTATTTAATGAATGATAGTGCATTATCTTCCACAGATATGTGTGCAGGTTGGAGGCTGCTACGGTTAATAAATGTGTCATTATAAAAAGAAAAGAAGAGTGACCTATTGTAGATTTTTATTCACTGTAAACAAGCACACATTACAGGTAGTGTACTGTAAACAAGAGACAGGTAGTAGCTTACAGATGGGTTCTTAGTCAGTCCAACTTCTTGTCCGCATAGAGACAGAACATTCACCAGCTTCTCTCTGGTTCTTTTCTACAGGAGAAAGAGGACAATAAATAAAAGAGTATTAATCCAAGAGGGAATTGACATAAAATCCTTTAACTTGGCTTGTTCATTTTTAATTGCTTCAGAATGAATCATAAGCATAAATCAGTTGAATGCAGGTCTTCCATAAATGTTGCATTTACATGTAAACAAGACAACTGTAAATCCTATTCAAGTAGGGAAAGTATCTGCAGAGAAATATGACTTTGATGTCAAAAAAAGAAGGGTGTGAGCCGGCATGTAATTGGATATATCAAGTAGAGGCATTTTTGGTTGCCATAATATTACAACAAATGTGACAGATCAAATAGTTTGATATGAAGTTACCTTAATGGTAGGGTCTAACTCTACCTGAGATGACTGTGGTCGTCTCCAGCTGACGGGCACCAGGATGGTGTTGGAGTTGGATCCAGAGGAGGTGGAAGAAGTACTGCGGGTTACAGCCATGGCTCTGGCCTTGCCTTCTCTACCCCCTGAACCCTGGAGCTCGTCAAACCGGCGCCCAATCACTGGGGTCTGACAAGGAAAAGCAGAGGCACGCCCAAATGTAAATGTTTGAATAGTTTGAATATCACAAACATTTATGACATGTAGTCCTCTGTAAATGGATGTTGGGCACTTTGAAGAGCTTCAGCAGCAGTTTCTTCCTCACCTCAGAGATGTCAAAGGTGAAGTCCAGTGTTTTACCGGGCAGAGCTTTGGCTGAACCGTCCCACACCCTGCTGACCTCTAGGTTGGAAATGTCTCCCTGCGTGTGGCCATACACTGGATGGACTAGGCTGGCAGAGCGTGATACCACCAGCTTTAAGATGTTTAAGGCGTCTTTCCAGTGTACTGTCTGTTGAATCATATGTCAAACGTACAGTATAAGACACATAGCAGTCACACAGCAGTGGAATAAGCTTTAGCTTACACAAAGTACTCTTGGACACTTACCTGGACAAACTTCTCAATGGTTTTTGTGACATCAGCATTGAACTGTTTCACTTGTACAGCAGTCAGGTCCATGTGGCTGAGCAGACAGTAGATGATCTGAAGTAGAGACTGCTGCATACTGGGAAGGCCCTTTTCCAGCAGCTAGGAGATAAAGAGTGACATTTACTGAGCGACAAAGAATGCAGCCTTGCTTAGGGTAAATGTCAACAGGTGTAATGTTACAAAAGTTACACTAGACTCTCGGTGACTGGCTCATCCTTTAACCAACTGCCAGATGACTGAACAGTGCCATCTTTGAGCAAAATATCAACATGAACTTGGACGGACAAATAGACCACTTGCAGTACTGTCCTTGATTTCATTTCAAGCTTTCAAACTACAAATTCATGGCAAGTATCATTGAAACAGTGTCAACTTGTATCTTAACTATATAAAATGTAAATTTGATACCTAAAATGTATTAAGTTTTGCCCAATATTTGGTTTAGTATCCTTATATCAACCCTCTGGCAAAGCTAACCATGTAAACCTAGAAAAATAAGTATGCATATTCATCAGCCCGTACCTCAGCCATATAGGTCACCATGTTGAGTGTGATGTCGGAGAAAGCCTCATGAAGGTAGCGACAAACCACACTGACCCAGGAGAAAGGGTCCCGTGTGTATGAACGTGTTTTATAGAGAGTCATCACATGGGCCAAATGGGACAGCTTTGTGTTCTTCTCCACTAAACACACCTGAGAGCAGGAAAGGATGCGATGAGAGAGAAGAAGAGGTAGAATGTGAATTTCTCAAGCTTGCTATGTTGTCTAATAAAGTTTGATTCAAGTAAGCTACTAAAGTAAAGCCTGGGAGAAGAACTGAATAGTACCTGTGCGATCCTCTCAGCGCTCTCCTTACAAAACTGAGTTGGATGGCCAAAGTGCTGCACTAGGTGAGGCAGCAGACACAGCACATTTAGAGGGAATCCTGCAGGGAGAGGGGAGGCGAAACATCAACACTTCAATATAAATAAAAACCATACTTTGTCAGTGAATGAGTTAAAAAATATGATAAAATACTACAGGATGAGGATTAATGTGACCCCCAGTTCCTACCTATAGACTGTGAGCTGTCGACGACAGGCACGCGGGAGACTGGAGTAAGTTGGCAGAAGAGCTGCAGGGTGAGGTCAGAGGTGGCTTGGGAGGTGAAACCCTTCAACAAAAGCTGCTGAATCCCAGAGAAACCACTCCACCTCAGCTGAGCCTGCAGCTTCTCTAGGCGCTCACGGTTTTCTGCTCTGTCTAAGGGCACCTAGGAAAGAAAAGGTTTTTGCTTTAACTGACGCTGGAAAACAGTGGTGTCCTCCTGAAATGCATTCTCTTATATTTTCTTTAGAAAAGGCTGGCAGATAAACTCATGTAGCATTAATCATTGCTAATACTCCACAGTGCTGCTAGCTGTTCTAAGCATTCCCTTGCATTGTATATTGTATATTTAAAAATATAATAAACTGCACCGTTTTTATCCATACTAGCATGAGAGCAAGGCTCATAGGATGGTTTGGCTTGTACCTAACAGGGCTATTAGAGTCATATGTTTCTAGTTCAACTTTCTACAATTTCCATACAGTTCCCCGCTACAAACAGTAAGTTTCATCTCATCTACCTTTGACAGGAGCTTGTGAACAAGGCGAAGTGACATCTGATATTCAAACTCAAAGTCTGACTCCATGAGTGAAACTGCCACCCAGAAGACTGTGGCCAGTATTGTAGAAGGATGGGAAACATGAGCAGGATCCGAGAGAACACTGGGATCAATGCGATTGGTTGATGATGTGCAGGACCCCGGGGTTCTTCCTGTTCGCGAGAGGCCATGATTGTTGCAGGCCTGTAGATTAAAAATTATGTATTAGTGAGATGTGCTGTCTTCCAACAAGTCGCTTGTAGCATTACAACTCAGCATGAATCTTCCTGTCTTGCCTGTATGCGATCCAGAGTTGCACTGCGAGGAGGATCGCTCGACTGGTAGCCACACTCGCCAAACTTCTTGGGGACCGAGTAAGAGCGCTGGTGGCGTTGTGATGACAGACCACCAAATCCTGGACCGGGGAAGTTCAACTGACCTGTGCTCTTTCTGTTCATCAGTTTTTCACTAGTCACAAAGTCTGGTGAAGATGTCCTATCAATCAGACCCAGCAAAAATGGTTATAGTTGTGTACGATTTCCTTGGAATCAAACTACTAGGAATGAGTTTTATGAATATACATGCTGCCTAAATTCTGAATATTCACACACAAAGAGCAGAGCCCTACCTGGTTAGAGCTGCCATAAGGTCGCTGTTTTTTAGACATTCTGCAAGATTCACCACCACTGACTCCAGTGTCAATAGCACCTCCATCACATAGCCCTGAAACAGAGACAAATTGTTGAATCAAACAAGCATCATCACCAGCATGGGTGCAGGTTATGGAGGTTAGTGCTGCAAGAGTTCTCTCATTAATGTATTTAATCTCAATGGGCCAGATGCAAGAAACACTCGTATGCACAGATTCGTTCTTAAATCATGCGTACGAGTGATTTATGAGGTTTTGCAGCATTCACCAATTTTCTCATATTTTGGATTTTCTCTTAGGTTTGAACAAAATTTACGAGTGGTGCAGACCTGTCGTACCTGTCACATACAACCAACCTGTCGTTCTCCAAAGCAATAAAACATGACGACGTGTTGCCGTCTACTTGTCTAATGGCAGTGTGCCAACGATATCATGTCTTTTGGGGGAACTCACATTTTTCCAGGGGGGTGGGGGGGGGGCTGACATTGTATAGATAGGCAAGATATGATAATCAATTAATGAACACATAACACCCCCACACGGGTATCAAGACCAAACAACACTGTATGATACAATACAGCCAAGCAAGGTACACTTTGTGGAGTGATTGTATTTTATCTACTGTATTTTAGTTTATCAACACAAATAAGACACAGAGAGCTCGAGCTGTTGCTGTTACTCCCATCCCGGCTTGTCAACCTTGGTGATAGCAGGTCTGTGCTGACAGCAGTCCCCGCAGCAAGTGTAACATCAGCGGTTGTCACTAACATTACATTTGCGGTAGAAGACGCCGCTGGCTCTGGTCTTCAGAGTCCCCTGTAGTTCACACCCTGACTAATGGATTATGTCCCGTTCATTAAATTGCACTTCTGAATCCATAATCATGATGACATTACTCTGTTTGCAAAAGTATTTGGCTACTTTAGTATAAAGTAGTAGGCTATTTAATAATTTACGTAGAAATATCAGTCATTTAAATTGACAATTGAAACTATGATATAATGCAAGCCTACAATATAGATATTAGCGGCTGAAACTACAAAGCGACTTGTCCACAGTTGCTTTTCCACAACGCAAACTGATTTATTAATTACTTTCACTCATTTAATTGAAATATTGGTGATTGAGGTTATAGTTTAGCTTCCTGGCTGATGACCCTAGCGAGATGTTTTGGCATCTAATTCATGTTAAATCATTTTTGTTTTTATTTCTGTGACGGTGCACCCATAAGCTGAGATAGCGTTCACAGCACGGTTCATTTTATCCTCATTCTTTGGCTTTCTCGGGACCTTTAATTCCACCACTAACACTACTAAATAATAATATGTTTTTCTGTTGATCTATTTCTGAAAGCTGGACCTCAGTCTGAGAGCATGTAAAGTTCTTCTTCTTAGTCTTTAGTGCAATTTTCATGAATGGAGAATCTCTACAAAATGCAGACGTCTGACCTTATATGGTATTTTGGGGGTCATTCATGTTAATTTACTATTCTCAGGAACGCGCATTCATTTAGAACAGATGGGATTCATCATGTTTACGAAGGTCATTTACGTCTGTTTCATTGTGATATGAGTGTCTGGTGAATCCGACGTGGCACACTTGTAAAGGTCCACCTCACGAGAAAAGTACAACAGATTTAAGAAAAACTACGAACATGTTCTTGCATCTGGACCATTGTCTCTTACCTGCACCTCGTCTCCGTGTTCTCCCACCACCTCAACCAAGCGTGAGATCAGGTCAGAGACAGCATGGTTGTTGATTGGCTGTTTGAGGGCTCTGAAGATCTGGAAAGAGCGTCCAGCATAATGACGTGAGGAGCTGCATAGAGCCGTCTGTAAGGCAACATCACTCAGCTGCTGCTCCAGGTGGAAGTCTGTATAAACAAATAGGTACAAAGACACATAAAAATACACTCAAACCATCAGCATGTCACTACTGCATTTCTGGAGATTACAGATATTATTTTTAACAAATGACATTGTTGTTCAGAAGATATGCAGTCCATGTTTGCATACACAATTCATTATGCATTTTTGTCCAATGTGTTGAATTTATGTGAATTGTTTTGTAGTGCAACACAGAAGTGGACTTTAAACAAATATTTAAAATAGTATCTGGATTCTCAGAAATGCTACACTTTTAAAATAAAATAAAATTGTAAAAATGAGAGATTTCTCACCTGACTTGGACTCCTTGAAGACAGACACAACGTGGCGTAGAAAGTTGGAGAGCTGATCTGCACTCTTGGAGTTAGGGTTCTTCGGTGAGATGTCCTCGTGCACCCACAGCGGCCCAAACGCTCTGAGCAACAACAAGACTGTACTCCAAGCACTGTATACCCACCACCAGTAGCACCCCATACAAGTTACACGAGCACTTAAATATGTGCACTACAGACAGACTTTCTCACACACACACACACACACACACACACACACAAACACACACACACACACACACACACACACACACACACACACACACACACACACACACACACACACACACACACAGACACACAGACACACACACACACACACACACACACACACTTCACAAACACACACCTACTTGAGCATTTATATACCAAAATCCAGCAGTAATGCCGCTACAATTCCCGAAAACATCACCGGGGGTCTGCATACCTGGTGGAGAGGAACTCTATGAGTTTGTTTGTCTTCTCGTCAGTCTCATTGGGCATATCTTCAAGGTCCTCCAGGTCATCAGGTGTTACGAGGGGCAAATTTCCAACACTGCCCGCAGTGCTGCCGCCACCCAGACTGGCAGAGGAAGAGTTGGAGGTGGAGCTAAGGCCGGAATCCACCACTGGAGATGCCTGCCACTCTCGCAGGAAGTCAGGTGCATCTGATGACAGAGTATACAGAATGAAATCTACTATGAATATACTGCACTGCAGCTGTACCATATTGTTATGTACTGTATTCTTCCAGCAAGTTTATAGTTGGTTTCCTATGTCACAGGATCACTAGTTTACATTAGTGATTAGGATCACATTAGTGTATTTTCTACTTACGTGACTGTTGATACTCTGTGTGGTAGCTGGATTTAATGGTAAGAGTCTTGTTGTCACGGATTTCTCTGGTCAGCATCAGTACTGAGGCTATCACCTGGAATCACAAAAAAGAGGCTCGTTCAGTGGCTAGGGTATACTGGCCAAAGCCCTGTTGATGGATGTACAGTATGAATCCACTTTTAATTCAGGCTCAAATGGCATAAATAACAAGAACCTCACTCTAACCTGGAAGTTGTTGTTGCAGGAGAGGGCAATGAGAAGGTGGAGAAGGAGACGCTTGCTGTGTTCATAGACCTCTGGTCTGTAGTGGTCCAAACCTGGGCAGTAAAATACACATCCAGTAAGACAAAGACAGGATTAGACACAAACTCCAACACAGAGAATACTGTGTGTAGTAACAGGCAGGTGCAGATGCAAATAAATGTCTGCTCTGGCTTGTAATGACACTGACATTTATCTGCATATGTAACTGTCCTGCTGTAAATACAAGTTTGACATTTTTTGAAGAATGAATTACTTATAATGATGAAAATATATTAAGATTTTAATATTTCTAGATATTGTTGGTGCGCTCATAAATGTTAGTGTACAACCTCTTAAATTTCTAATTGTGCATCAGCTTAATGTGTTTCAGTGGTTGTCAGGACAACCTCCAACCAAAGAGATAGTATCTCCTGTTTTGTATGCACACTACACATGTTACTATGAATAGCGCATTTATACACTACCAGTAAAAAAACATTAAAAAAACCACAATGTGGATTCTTCAACAGCGTCATGCGCACAGTGACTCTAGCTGCTTGGATGATAATGAGCCTAAGGGTTAGGGTTAGTATGTTGGATATGCAGAGTAAATTAATAATACATTTCTGCACAGCTGGCAGGGTAGGTATGTGTCCGCTTGTTAGATAATAAAATTGTAATGCAGGCCCTGGGGAATGTCTCTGTCTGTAGTGACACAAAAGAACGCTCTGTCCTGAACTGCACGTCTGTGTTTGGGTGGAGATAAAACTTCAAGCTGTCACGCAATGAACTTATTGGACGTCACAGAAAAAATAACTACACACCGTAAGACTATTTTTATGTATGTTTGTGTTTTAACACCCTTCTTGAAAAGATATTTAAAGATTATTTTAGATCTTGTCTTTTTAGTTGAAGTTCCTTTAAATCCAGGTCATGCTCTCTCAATGGGAGATAAGACTTACTGGAGAACTTCTCTGAACAACAACGGTTGATCAGCCAGCTGGTCCAGTTTTTCACAAAGGTATGTCATACTCTCCAAGATTTAATATGACATGCAGCTGGTCAAAATTCACATGATAGGCTGTGTTTTTTTTCTTCTGCCAGTTTTCACGATTAATCAGTTACAAGCTAGAGGTATATTAAAAATTGAAGTGTGTGTGTTGTGCACTCCTACCCAAGAAGAGGGCATGTAGTAGCAGGGGCAGATGTAAAGCCCAGTCTTCTCTCACGCTGTGGTCCACCACCATTTCAGTCATGAAGATCACTGCAATGTTACACCTGAGGATCAACAGACACACAAATGTAGTGAGTGCACAATACAATCAACAACACCTGCTAGAGTGTCCAGGAGTAGTAATACCAGTCAGATCTGAACCCTTTTCTGTGGCTAGTTCTGTTGTCTGATAATTAAGTATGAAGATGCAATTGTAGATGAATACCCACTTTAATAAAATCAGTAAAGAATAAGACAAGTACACTCAAAAGAAAACTTGTGCCCTGACTGGTTTTACTTTTCTTAAATGTATTGAAGTTTTGTAGAAAAAATGGTTTCTCGCAATTAATTTTAGTCTTATATAAGAAACTGTTTTTGTATATATATTTTTGGAATTGTGAGATCTGCAGACACGTTACATCATTGACTTAAGAAACTGTATTTGTCTGAACATAGAATCCCATTAATGTTTTATAAGAGCCTGCTCTTCTATAGTGCATCATAAATATAACCAGTACTTCCAAGACAGATTTATATCATCTCATTTAAATAATGTTTTTTACGGTGTTGAGAGAGACAGAGAATACAATATAGAAACACTCTTCTAATAATCATTCTTAACATACTGTTACAGACACTGAGTAAGCTGGCTCGGTTTCATTCCGTGCTGAGGTTTATCAGACCATCTGTGAGTAGGTGTGATGGGTGTGTGTGAGAGAATACCTTGCTTTGCTGACTCCGCGGCTACACTGCTGATAGCAATAACTACATCACCGTTCCTACTGTGAGTCTGTTTGTGTGTACCTGTGCAGTGGTCCTCTGGGTGTGATGGTTTCAGGCAGGTAGTCAACCAGAGGAGCCCAGCAGCCTCCATTAACAGGCATGGGTAACGATTGAGGATGGTTGGTCTCCAGGACACCCAGCAGCCAACCGGCATATGGTGGGAGTGGGTCATCTATAAAACAAATAATAGTCCAAACATATATCAATTGCATGCAGGATATGTCTCTCTAAACCTTGATGATATCTATTTAAAATATTGCGACCATAGACTGTTAGTACAAAAAAGTCCCAAAACAGCTCATGTGACTGATTATTTACCAACTTAACTACTCCAAAACAGCTGATTAAAAACCTATGGTATTCCAAACATGAGCTACATCACAGTCTAGTTATTTCGACAAAAATGCTGTTCTTGAGCATGTTAGTAGCTGTTGACACTATTCAAACACACTTTACTAATACAATATTATGTTTTATTTTCATTGGGTTAGTACAAGAAAAAAGCTCCTTTTTGTGTAGACATGAGAATTGGAATAAGGGAATCAGAATCTATTGAAACGCACTTACTGTAATGGCAAATAATTAAAGTAAAGATATTGTATTATGTCAAAGATAGTCTTTTATCTATCTGTATAAATTGTTATGTTACATATGCAGCTTAAATTAAAAGTTTGACATTTTCAGAAACACACTTATTTGCTTTCTTGCCAAGATTGATGCCACTTTCATCTACGTCTCTGTCTCATCTAACTCTCGGCAATAGACCAGATTTGTCAAAATGTCCCAAAACGTTTCCTAAAAAAACTAGTACTTAATAACATAAAATAATGTTTCATTATCATGGCTTCACAAGAGTAAATATATCAGTATCAGTCCACTTTTTGAGAAAAAAACCCACTCTTGTACATGGCTGGATGTGTCCCTGCTTAGTCACATGAGGACAAGAGCAGCAGACTCACGCCTGGAATCCCCCTAACACCCTAACACAGATGCTTGCTAAAGATAGACCATCACTGTGGTCGAGGTTGTATCTGTGTCAATAAGGGACAGTGGTGGGCCTTGGCTTGAGTCCAAATAACATGTTCAGTGTACAGTAACAGTATTGCATATGTGCACAGGTTTTGTTTTATGGTCCACAATCCCTATCAGTTTCTTCACTCTAAAACTGTCATTCTGACCATTTATGACTAGAGGGAAGATATAGAGGGAATTAGTGACAATTATCTTAAGTTTATGTGGGGAACATTGTGAACTGACAGATAGAATCCGTGTCCTGGAGCTCTTTTCAAATAACAGATGGCTGTGAATCCCTCTGGGCTGTGTGTGTGAGTACACATTGTACAAGTCCAGCAAGTTTGTGCATTCATTCTGAGAACCGAGACAACTTACTCTTTTCATCTTCGTAGGAGCCTCCAGAGCTGTTGCTGTAGCGAGACTCCAATCTATTGTGAGCCCTGGCCCTGGTGAGACAAAACGCATGACATTACAAGTGAAAGCTTTAGACTTACATACAAACTTACATACTCTAGACTTATTCCAGGACTGAAAAGTTTGCATATAAAGATATTTTTTGCCAAACCCTAGTCAACACAAATATAAAAATGTATAAATACTGACCGCTCTTCACTCTCTCTAACCAGCTTGTTCTCATCTGTGTCTACGAGGTTGTCCTGACCAGCTACCACAGTGTTACTGCTGGAGGTGGTGCCTACACATGAGACATTTTAGAGATAATCTTCAGAAATACAGTACAGTCAACCATTTAAACCAAAAGTCAATGTTGGGATTAAACCATAGAGTATAACAGGGACTTCTCCTTCTACCTGTCTGTGAAGTGGATGCTTTGTTGCTGGCAGCGAAACGGTAGAAGGGAGGGTTGTCACAGTGCAAGACCACAGGGTTGACTGGGTCAGTCTGCTGCAGTTCAAACAGAAGCTCCTCCATAGTCTGGATTGTGTTGTTGCGACACAGGTAGATCACCACCTTCTTGATCTAAAACAGACACATATAACATCAATCAGAGATACTATACACTTCATATTATCTCTGCATATTTTTTTTTATAACATTTTCATAAAAAATGTATGTATTTTTGTTGCACCTTATCATAACATGCAATACATGATCCAGTATCTTTATAGCAATCATTGAAATATCATTATACTGTATATGACATTACTTTACTTTACTTTCAATTCTAGAGTAAAATGGCTTTCATTTTCCATGTTTATGACTATAGAGCAGTGTGTCGATGTGTGCAGACCACACTTACATAAGGCAGTAGTGTGGTATCACTGCTGACCCCACACAGGCTAATAAGGAACTGCAAAGTGATTCGTAAGTTGTTGCTCCACCTCTCATGGGACACCAGAGCGTTCCAGGCGCTCTCAATTTCTGGACCAGGAACCTCATCTCCATACTGCTGATGCAACAAGGAAAATCCAGTTGAAGTTCATTGGGAAAGAAAGAGTAATTTCACATAACATGCACAAACTTTGCTTCCCACCTTAGCAGTCATAAACATGAGGTTGTTGAGCACCAGTGAGGTCGCCTGCAGGGAGCCCCAGCCATTACCCCTCAGACTGGGGCACAGACCCATGCTGTGTGCCTGCCCGCGAGGTTCTTCCTCTGGTGTGCAGGGGCTGGAAGCAGGGGGGAGGAGCCCTGTGTCCACTAGCTCAATGTTATTGAGCCACGGTAGCAGGTAGGACAGCATGATCTGTCTGCCGTTTGAGTGGGTGGTTGGGAAACGCTGGCTCACCTCTGTTCAGGCAAAACAAAGTCAGAGGAAATCAAATCAATTAAGTGCTGAGCATTATTTAAGGGTGTTAAGTAAAACAAAAAAGCCAGCAACTGTCTCAGGGGGAAAAAAATGATCTTTTGGGGCTTTTGGCTGTAGATGGTTCAAAGAGATTAAGCTTCTTTGGAGATCATCTTGTCTGTTTCAGCGGTTAATGGGCACAGCTGACACCAATGTCACAAAATAACAGCAGTCTGAGAGCACATCTGCTTCCTTAATTTGATATCCAGTGTTTGCTGTTAAAGCATGATAGTGAGGAGTGGGTGTTGGAGCTACTATTATATCTGGATTCTCTTTATTTATTTGTTTATCTGTTTAATTTATTTTATTTTATTTCTTTTGAGTCTGTATCAGACCAATATGTTTGATTATTTAGATACGGTAATAAGTAAATATAAATAACAATTAGGATTAAAATACATACATAAATAAGATATAAACACACAGGAAAGAAATAAATAATAAATAGTTGAATTATAAATTGGAGAAGGGGTAGATTCAATAAGCGAATGCTTCTTCCTACTCCTTTTCAAACATGTTTAATCAATGTTGTTTTCCTTGTTTTGTGCGTTTGACTGTTGTTTTCTGTTATGTAAGATACATATATTTATATCTTTTCTTTGTTTTTGTTTTTCTACATGTTTGAAATAAAGCCTTCATTCATTCACCTTTCTTGTATGGATATTTTTCCATTATGCTTTGCAACACAGTGTTCCACAAACAAACTGACTGCATAAACTGTGTACAGATTCACCCTCAGTATTTACCCGAGAAGAGAGGCAGAGTGAGCTCTGGGTACATGCTGGCCAGCTGGATGGAGAGTTGAGACAAGTTGACGCTGTACAGGGGAGGCAGGGGGCCATGTGTGCCATACAGAATGTTACCAGGCTTTTGCTCCACCATTCGCTTAGAGTACGCACACAGCTTAGACTCCAGGACCTGCACATAAATATTATGTATTCTTTACATTCAAAATGCATTGTCACTGCTTGCATTATCTTTTTGAAGAATAAATATTCATCATTGGAACTGCGCTTTTGTCTTCTGTGTGCTGTATATGTGTATGTACCTGCATCAACTGCATGGAAATCTCATATATTTCCCTGCTGGTGTCTGAAGCCTTGAACAGCACCAAATTGAGCAACGTCACTAGGTCACATGGGTAATTTCTGGCAAAAAAAGTTGAAATGGTCATTAGTTGCTGTTTACAAAGACAACTAACTAAATAAATGTTAACTGACATTTGGACCCAAGCAAAGGGAACAGTATCACATTTTAACAAAACAATGTCATGTATGTACATTGTAGTAACTGGCCTTACATTGTTAAAAAAAACATTTTCAGCATGCTGCATAAGCAATTCTCAATATGTTATTTTAGTAATAATAATGATGTGACAATGTATTTATTGTCTGTTCCCCACCTGTTACCACAGACAGTGGCGATGGCCTTGAAGCATCCAGACGCCAACTGATACGATCCAGTGAAGCAGCGGTCCACAGCCCAGCTGAACAGGTTGATTTGGTCTGGGTTCAGTTCTAAGAGCAGGATCACCACCTCACACCCCAGACGGTGCACCTAGGGCAATGACGTTTTAAACACAATTAGAAAACAGCAAAAAATGAGTAGAACAAAATACAAGAAAAATAAGATAAGTGAAATAAGAAGTGAAAAAGCCTTCTTTATATGTATAGTCAACATTTCGAACTTGACCTACCCGTATGTCATGGCATGCCAAGATGTTATCAAGCCATTTGTAGAGATAGCCATCAGTAGAGAGTCCCACATTGTCAAAAACTGGACCACAGCACAAAACTGCTGACATGGCCTAGGGGACAACGGTTAAGTAGAGTCATCGCTAATGTTTCTGTAGAATACAATAAAAGGAAAAAAAACAAAACAGTGGGCACTGCTTACCTTGAGAGCACAGTACTGGTACCGAGTGATCTGGTGGTTGCGGTCGCTGTAACGATCAAGCGGAGTAAACATGACACTGAAGGGTCCGGCCCATTGGCTGAAGAGGATGAAGAGATGGTGTCTCAGTGACTGCTGAGGGAAGAGGAAGCGTCTGTGGTGGACTGTGCATATTAAGTACGAGGGTGAGAGAGAGACATGGATGGTCAAAATAGTATACAGACGTCCATATGAACATTTCAATTTACATTATAATATATGAACATTTGTTCTGAGACCAATATATTATTAAAAAAATAGTATCATAAAAAAGTAATAAAAAGATTTACCAGGAACACACTGGATGAGATTGGCCACCATCCCACTGAAGTGGGCTCTGATGTCTTTAAGCACGTCCAGCTCCTTCTCATTCTCAGCCTCCAGAAGCATCCGGGTTAGGTCCACATACTCAAGGAACAAGGCACCCAATGCCAGGGAATCACGCTCCAGTGCTCCATTAGTGCTACAGAGGAGGAGAAGGAAATCTAACTTTAGTAATCACAGAGATCATGTTTTATTAGCAGGTGAGAAATCACAAAAGGAGGCTAGTGAGAGAAAGTTTTAACAATAAAATGACTGATGGATTGTAGCTCCCTCAACAAACATACATATATATCTACAAGCAAAAGCACAATTTATTACATTATAATGCATAAGCCCAAACAGCAGAAGTATTTGCTGTATATAGTACAGAGAAAACCAAAACCAAAACAACTACGGGGCACAATGTTGAATAAATGTGTGTTCTACCTGTCACTGATAACTCCTGCATTTGCTAGCAGTTCAAAGATCCTCAGCAGCTGCAGCCGGAGAAGATCCCTCCTCTCTCTGCGCTTCTTGTTCTGAAAGTAATCGACACAAACAGGTCTTCAGCTTACTGCTATACTGAAACACAATGTCTCAAATAGACTCAGTAAATTCTGCTGTTGTAATTCAAACAGTGTTAATACTGAAATATATATATATGTTTTGTTTATATCTGTATAACCTTAGCATTTACATTAGGAGTTTTTTAGATTAACATTTATTGTAATAAATAACAATAACTATGTATCACCATACACCTTTACACAATATTAACTAGTGAATCTGGAGTAACATTATACTGAATCTATATTAAATATAGTATATTTTCCAGATTTCCTGTCTGGAATCAATAAAGTTAATCTGATCCTGTTTCAGTGCTACTATCAGTTTCCATCTATGTGTTAGTGTTACCTCAGGCCTACGTTCCAGTGCTTCCTTCATCAACGGATGGAGTTCTTCCACCAGCTCCCTGTATAAACACAGGATAAGAAGGGGTAAAAAAAACCATCAACTGATTGCTTCATTGCTGAATAAGACCGATCGTCTTTCCTTGTAGATGGATGACGGTTTGATATAACAGAACAGAATGGTTTGTAACGGACATCTATCTTGTGCAACCCAAATGTCACGTGTCCTAAAGCCACTAATCCTCAAATACAGTAATGTTAGAGAAATTTGTCTGGGGAGACCTTAATCTCTTTAATAACAATGAGTGCCCTTTTAGAAAACATTTAAGGTTAAAAATAGTTGATCTCTCCCATGGACAATGGAACCTCTGTCCTTTGAAAAATGTGATACATCTCCGTCCCTCTAAGAATTCCTTTCCTACATCAGTGACTCTGTTTTGTTTTTCTTCACAGGATGTCAGAGAGGCATGCGGCTCATCTCAGTTACGAAGAGAATGTGCAGATAGATGGGAATAAGTAATTTGAGAGGGGAGCGTAAAATAACTAATGAACCACGTCTTTCTTATGTTAGAGATAAGGAACAAATCTAGCACATCATCCATTTTCTATTGTAATCCAAATATATCTAGTTGTCATTCAAGCTTTATGTGATTATTTTCTATCAAAGCAAAAGCTTACGTCAAAGAACAACTCTGTTATTATTCTTGAACATTCATCTGAGGTTTATGTGGCACTCATAATTGGTAAAAACAATATTTAACACTTGACTTAAGTCTGACTTTCATGATGTGAGCTATGTGTAATGTTGCATTTATGTATGATCCTGTTCCATTACCTGAAGACGAGAGCATTTGTGCATCCAAAGCCCAACACCAGAGACTCTGTGATCTCCAGACTCTCAGCTCTCATCAGAGGGACCAGCTGTTTTAAAAGCCAAGCTACTGAGGGAGTGCCTATCACCTGTGTGATAATAAAATATAAAAACACAAATTAACAAAGATGAACACATACAAAAACATCAAATATTCATACCCGTGGGCATTTAACAACCTTCAACTGATCCAAAATTTACAAAAGTCTTGGATTGGTCAATATCAGATAGACTTCATGCTATGACAGTGTCAATATGAATCTGTATATCTCTGAATATTTTCCCTGACTATTTGTGCCATTCCAACACTTAAAAATCTGGAAACTATTAACTCATCCCATATATTTCTAGTTCCTCAGATCTGATATGAACTATACTTTCACACAACAAAAAACACCTTGTTGTCATAGGTGATGCTGCCATCGGGTGTGGTGGCAGTAATTTCTGGTGTGGAAGCTCTAAGGTGGCCGGGTGACATGATGCTTGGCTTAGCCACACCGAGACACAAGATCAGATAGTTGCGCCACAGAGAGATGTAGCTGTCACTGGAGCCGGCCGTGCTGGTTTTCTTGGCGTTAACTGGGCTGCTGTAGAAAGACGGGTGACGAAGGAGAAGGTGTAGTTGGTCAGATATGTTAACCTTTCATTGACTTGTATCATTCGTTGAATGAGATCCATGATCAGTTCTATTGCCATAAACATTTTTAGGGTAGTCTTTGGTTTTGTTTGTTATTTTGGTTATTCAATTAACATTTAAATGCCTAAAAAACAATAAATGATTGTGTGTTCATCTACTTGGGGTCAACCAGTGGCAGTAGCAGCTGTAGCCGTGTGAAAACGTAGGGCCAGGCGTATCCCAGAGCAGTGGGGCAGTGTTTGGGCAGATGCTCTTGCCGCAAGAAGATGTGCAGACAGAGCACCCAGGGGTCCTTTAAGCACTGGGCAAAGATCCAGACGTGGCTCGGGCTCTTCACGTCATAGGAGCTGCTCACCAGACGAGCCGTCCACTCCACTAGCCACTGCAGGTCAACATGGTGGCTGAGCGGTAAGGTGGACTGAGGGAAGGAGGAGGAGAAGATGAATTTAAGGAGTGATGTGAAAGGATGTATTATAAATAATTGATCAGACGTTCTGTGCTGAGGAGTATAAAACCAAATAATACACTCTCATCACAAATACACTTACCGAGTCAGAGACAGCCACATGAACAAAACTGTCCATTACAGCTGGGCTCAGCTGGTCCATGACCTCTATCATGGGTTTGTCATCGTCCTGGAGGGGAAGACATTTATAGAGGCAGCTATTTTTATAACCGCGTCATACAATGTGAGAGAATTCACATGCTGCATATTCTGTATCGCTAATCACGGTCAGATTGCTTTCCTTCTGTCCCGCTGTTTTCATATTTCCATCCTTCCCCCAACCAAATGCCTGTTTCTCTTTGGTAACATTTTTCTTTAAATCTGCTTTGTCAGGCGCTTAAAATCTACAGGAGTGTTTAAAAAGTGAGAGAAGCTGATAAATAGTTTCTTGTGCTGTACCTCAGCATGTCCTAGAGCTGTGAAGAGGCAGCGTATTTCTCTTAACACACCGACTGCCAGCTTCCTCGTGCTGATCTGACACGAGCAGAGGAGCAGCAGAGCCAAGCCCTCGACTGCATGGAGCACAGAGCAATGAGGGCTTCGCTCTGGGAGTCTGGGACTGGCCTGATGAAGACAGCAGACAAAGGGAAGATACGTTAGTAAAAAATAATTTTAGAATCCAAAGAACAACAAATACATCTGCATTTCATCTTGTTTGACATGTGATTAAACATGTAGATAAACTCTGCAAACCTCAACTCCACCTCGCACCTTCCCCTGGAGCTGCAGAGCTAACCTCCACTGTGTGAGCAGCTGCAGTAGAAGCTTCACAGATGCATCCTGCAAACCCTGATGGGTGTCTTGGACCTGGAAGATTGTGGAGAAGAACACTTAAAGAACAGCTGCAACTGCTGGTACATGCTTTTAATTCAGATAGGAAAACATTTTTGACTTCTGCTTCCTGTAGCAGAAATGTTCATTTTCAAGGATAAGCTACATCAATATATTTATATCATTAACCATGGAGAGAGATAACTAGAGGTAATGTTTTATGTCTTTTAGTTAAAACAATTCATATGCACATAAAAAAGAAGCACACAAAGGGGTGTGGTAGCAACCTGCTTTGAGGGAGACAGTTTTGTATTTACATGAGTCAATCTGAACTGCATGAAAGAAGTGATTAATGTGATTCTAAATAATTGAAAATAGATAATAATGACCGTAAGGTCAGGTTTACCTCACGCAAAAGGAAATGTGTATAACCAAACAAAACGTCTTCCCTCCAGTCTGAGAAATCAAGTAACAGGCTCTGCAAGGAGTTCTGAGAAATTAGACGAAGTTCATCGTCCATGTGCACCGTAAGTCTGAGGAATAGATGACAACATATGAACAAAGCTGAATGAACATCGCTGACAGATATAAAAAAACAAATTAACCAAATTAAGTTGTACGACTTCACTGGCAGAAAGCTCCAACACAGTTCAAAATGTATTAAAAAAATGACTCACCGTGAGAGCAGGTCAATGAGCTCAGGTTTGGACATGCCATCAGGAAGGATACGAGGAATGGCAGCCACACATGTCCTGAACAGGTCGATTTTAGGCTTCCTCTCACCACTGTCAAAGACGGAGTAGGATGTTAAACATGCTATCACTTATTCAGAAGACAATCTACTTGAAAAAGGAAATTTGGCTAATAAATTTCATATTTGTAAAAGTGATCATTTGTCAGGCCTTGTACCAAAAGCTCAGTCACTAAAACAGCCTTAAGAGTGGGAAATCAGTTGCTGCTCTTTGTAGTTACATACGTGATCATGTCCTCTGGTTCTTTGTTGAGCATCTGGACGCTGGTGAGCATCATGCAACGACCCACCTCCTTGTCCAAGTGTCTGAGGATGTTGTCCAGAGCCTTTCGCACCTGGGAGTAGTACAAGGACATGCCTGTGGAGAAAAGAGAGATGATAACACAGAGTTAGAGATGACATACAAATTAAACTAGCTCTCATGCCTGCAGACACACAGACCTATTAGTTTGGCCTCCTCTTCAGTAAGAGTCTTGCTGAGATAAGTTTTCTTCTTCTTAAGAGAGTTTCCAGAGGGTAGAGTGGCTCCTGTGTTGGGCATTGGAGGCTCGCCGTCCTTCTGTTGCAGAGCATCTGCTATCACCAGGAACGCCCGCAGACCTATGTTCATACGCTGGGACACAGATAAAGTGCAGCAAGTTCACTCTATGCCACAAAGTCTGTTTATCAAGAGCAATGGCTAATTTGTTGCAGGATTTGAGTAAATGCATATGCTTGAAGATACATGACAGATTCCATCCTATTTAAATGTTTATTTTGGATGATAAAAACATGAATTGCTACTCAATAAAGGAAATACTTTTCTTAATTAGAAGTGATCTTACAATATTTGTAATTTAAGTAGCTAAACAATGTAATCTTTCTACAATTATATGTGTGTTATGAATGATTTATATGATCTCACAATCCTAAAGCCTTAATTGTAAACTGATCCAGAGCTTAATGTAAAATGATCCAGAGCACACTCACAATTTTGGTTGATTGTTTATAATGTCTGATTTGTTATTGTTCCTATGACCAGAATGCAGTTATCACATTGCATAAGCTAAACCCTAACTACATCACTTAACAACATCTGAAATGTTGTTTATTCAGTCCACTGGTGCATTTCATTTCAACGCTCCAGCAGAGATACTGTTCTTTACCTGCCTCGCTCACTGAGAGAGAAAAAAAAACCCCTGGAATGCTCATCCTTGTAACATGCCCAAGAGATAAACTGTTGATCTGTGTGTAATTGTGTGCACATGACTGAATGGCTGTGTATACTTTCGTTACCTCTGGGTTGAGACTGAAGGCCTTGGCGGGTTTCCCGACACTCAGCAGGTCAAATATGATCTCTTTCATAGCGAAATCCAGTCTCTCCTGAACAGAGGACAAACATACCGGTGTGACAGGTTTTCAGAGTTAATGCAGTGTGAGGCAGTAGGTATGTCTGTTGTCATCAATAATGCAATAATGAGAATTTTTAATCATGTCACTGCTTAAAGGAAAAATTATTTATCGATATCTGAGTTATTTACACTGAGGTCAAGAGGCATTAAAATCAGTTCTGAATGCCAAACATGCTGTTAAAGAGCCATGAATCTGTGCACTTTGACAATGTTTCAGTGAGTTTTAAAACATCTCCCCCTCATACAGCCTCTAGATGAAATGTAATCAATTTTGTTAACGGATACTGGTGAAATGTAAGTCCATTCTTAGTAATCCTGTATTATCAGAGCAACTGTGGGAGCAGGTATTAAAATAATATTTTTTTTAGCTTTTGACCAGTTTCTGCAATTGTGTCAACTAGGAATTTTGGATTAATAAGTGTTTGTTTTTCTCAGTGATAGCAGAGACGAGCACAGAATAAATATTGGCAAATTGTTGGCTTTGCACAAAGTTTACAAAACAGACCCCGCTTCATTTCTCATGTGTTTATCTTAAAGCAGTGAGCATGTTAGTGTATTTATGCGAGTGTCATACACACCTGTGCAATAAACTGGATAATCTTGACAAAAATATTAAGGGGCATGTCTCTGGGCACAACACTACGACTCCCTTTGGGGAAAAGCGTGGAGGTGATTGACGTCAGACGACTGTGAAAAGAACAAGTGAGACGGCAAAGAGGAGACACAGTAAGCCTGAGTAAAATCATTGTATCACCTACAACAATAACAAATTATTACTACATCAGCTTTAACAAACAAGCACAATTACCAAAATAAATCATCAACATCACAATAGAAAGAGAGATAAACTGCTCAGCACTTTCCAGGTTTTAGAACTGGGTTGTGTTCCAAAGTAAATCTGCTAAAGTTATGTGTATGTGTGTATATATATGTGTGTGTGTGTGTGTGTGTGTGTGTGTGTGTGTGTGTACAGCTAAAATATTTGCTGGCAGGATTGTATTGTCTATGTCTATGTATTGTCATTTGTTCATGATAATTGAAAAGAAATATATTTTGACAATGACAGATTAATGGTACAGTTTTAACATATTATAACTTATGTTGCTGTTACCTTTGTGTTCCAGTGTTGCTCTCACACTTTATTCGGATCATGTAAACCCAGAGCAGGCGGTACAGTGATTCCAGAGCCACACGTGCCATCTTGGGATCTTTATTCTGCATTCACAAACGTGCAGAACAAAATGAATTCTAAACAGCTGTGTTTCATCAGGTACAGTTTCTCACATACCTCCACCTGACAAAAAATGCTTTGCACAGTTTAACTCTCAACCTAAAAGGCAAACAAGACTTTTGAGAGAAAAGCAACACTACCCCGCCAAGCATTCCTCACATACTGTACCTTATGGACATGTGATAATGCACTCGATCCAGTACATACGTTGTTTTCCAGCAATAACATCATGATGATGAATCAAACTTTAAATAGAAGTCTTTATGAGCCCACATTAATCACTGCATTCTTTACTTGCAGCGTTTCCCTCAAGGCAATACATACTGATGCCGGATTTTATTGTTGCTGGTAGTGCTAGAGTTTGTTGTGTGAAGTTCTGTGTTGTGCGCGTGTACTCTTTGGCAGAATCATTCCCCCTGGGCAAACATTTATTGCAGACTGCATAGCGATTGTATGAGTGCTCCCATCAATCAACAACAGAGACATAATCTGGCTGGTCCCAGACACTCCTTGTGATCCATGCAAATACACCCGACTACTGTAAGTCTTACATTTGCATTTTATAAACAGAAAGGCTGACCTTGAGGTTTGAGAGGCAGTTGTTGAGGAAAATGTGCCAGCGGCTAAGGAAGAACTGTTTCTGACTGACACACAGCAGGCAGGTCACCAGAGGATAGAGCGCCTGGGGAGGGGAGAGAAGACAGATGGGAGACATTTGCAACAGGCACTTTACATGAGAAGTGATTAAACGTCAGGTTAACCAAAGTTCATTGTTCATTGAATGTCATCCTTACCAGGTTTGACTGTACCATTTGTTATTCTGAAACTGTTTTTTTTTTTTAGTTACTTACTGTTCTTTTGCTTCTTTTTCCTGTTTTTCACTCAAATAAATTAACTTCTCAAGTACATCTGTACATGTTCAAGCCAAAATCTGCTCCAAAATATGTTAGTAGACAATGTGAGCAGCACACTGGCACTGTTTGTGGACAGGGACAAACAATCGGATGTCACTTCGATGGGGAAGTTGAGGTAACTTTGCAAACAGAGTGATCATAGCAGGCTGAAGCTCGGGCTTTTGATATCCAGGGAGCATTTTTACATGCATTCACCTTGTTCACCGCTACTTTGACCATGTTTATTATAGCCATCTGACATAATAACAATATAAAAATAACAGAAAATCTAAAAAAGCATGATATGTCCCCTTTAAAGAGGGTTAATCAAAATACATCTGAGAATCAATCACAATATTTTGGATTAAGCTTAATGTTTTTTCCACAATCATGTTCCAATTATTTCAGGCCATATAAATTCCTCATTAACCAGTTGTTTCTGAGTCACCTTCCTGCTCTTTGGAATCAAGTTAATTTTAAAGAGCTAATACAAGAACAGCCCACTGAACATTTGCTTGCTAATGGATTTCATGAGACAATTAAATGAAGTTGAACCCATTTGAGGAAAAATGGAACACTTGGGAACAAATTTTTCACTTTTATTTCATAGAAAATACTAAAGTAGCGTCAACATCTTATATATTATACATCAAAGCTTTCAGCGCAAGGTTCACATACAAGAATGTGAACTTGGTGTCTAATGTGACGTGTGAAGGGCCCTTTACACTCTGCATGCAGATCATTCTTGAACATGAATGCGTCGCTAATGATGAGTGTGAGTTCAGGTACACCCTTGTCATGAATGGTTTTAGACATTGTAGGTTTGAGGAATGCATTGGTTACCTGTCACTCCTTATCAAAGTGGGTATTTGTTATCTTCCTGTCTCCCATGTCAGTGTCTCCTCTAACTAAGGCACTCAGAATGTAAAAGAATAACAATTATGCACCACATTACTGTCATTCCTCTCATGTCTGTCCATTCTGCTCTGACATGGCAGCTTATTGTCTGCTCGTGTGAATGCCTGTGCATTGTTCGCTTGGAAAAAGTGAAAAAAAAATGAATGTTTGCAGGGAGGTGTGTCAAGTCTTTAGTGAAGCCTCAGTCTTGATTGTATGGGTGACCTGCAGTATTCGGGGAATTTATCATAGGAGGCATCCCTACTGGTTAAGTGACACGCTTGCAGCACTGAGAACATGAGTCTCAGCCAGAGGAACCCATGCACACAGCGCAAATTGCACATCAACAGCAACCAGCAATAATGCAACACAGCACCCTAATGTCATCTTCTATTATTCAGGGATTCAGTCAGCCAGCCGTGGAAACAAAAGGTGTACTGACATTTTGGAGACAACTAAGGGGAAACAGCACTGCTTAGCACAGCTCTGAAGGACTACAAAAACAATCTCAATTTAACCAAGACATTTATTTATTTTTTCCTCTGATATTCTTAAAACCTGTGGATAAGCTGAGAGTCTAATAACAATATTTCAATGTACACCAACTTGTTCCAAGAATCTTCTAGAAAATTAGTGTATGCATCTTGAAACAAGAAAGATTAAACCACTAAAACAGGCTTCTGAAAACACTTGAAAGAAATTGCTCACTTTAAGGAAATAAGACATTAAGTTAAATTACAATGATTTGAAAGAAAGGATTAAAGAAGAAACTGGTACTAACAGAGCATCTCTCTCAGAACTGGTTCTGTCATTTCCTTTATATTCATTGTTAAAACTTTTAGGCCGTGGTAAAGAGATGTTTTTGACCTGACAATTAAACAGTGTTGTTTTATTGCATGCATGTTTATGTGCCACCACTACCTTAATACGGGAGATATACTGCATCTAATTTGGAGATTCCCCCTCCCTGCTTCACTGCTGTGGGCAAATACTGCCCATCTGGTACGTTTTCAAAAACTATCCTGTGTACTGCTCACTGCACTCCAGTCTCGTTCCCATGAAGATAAAAGCCCATATGTTGGAGAGTTACAGTAAGTGCTTTCACCAATTGCTGATAATGGAGAGGAAATGAACAGAGATGAGCAGTGAAGAACACAGAATAAAGGTTTCCTTTTATTCCTACCAAACTTACCAAAGAGTGTTTCTTCCTAGAGGACAGGTCCAGCGTGGTATCGTACAAACTCTCTACAAAATTTCGTAGACACGGTACATTCACCTCATTCTTCACAGTCTGGTAGGGAGGAAAGATGATCATGTGAAAGTTAGGTCTCTTTATATTTTCCTTTACTATACATTACTTAGACTGAGCTTTAAATTAAAATGCACTTACAGCAGCAACAGGTACAAGTATCTCCACAAAGAGCCCGGCTAATGAGTGTTTAATGTCTTTATCCTTCACTTCCAAGAAATACTGTGCACATTCCTGAAGACAGGAGAGAGAGAACATCAGAGGCAGCGAGAGAAAGAATTTATATTCATGATCTTTTAGTGAATGCAAAGTCACGGGTTCGAATAATGATTCATAATGAGGGATGGAAATAAGGAACATTCTCACGACAGCAATCCCCATCAAAGGGGCAATAAATAATGCACTTAACCCCCAATTACCTCTGTGTAACTTCTCGGTAGACAATAAGATGACTCTATGATTGCAATAAACTGTTTCCAGACATGAACATACGTAGAAAAAGAGTTTGTCTGTCTCTCTGAGAGTCCTACACCGCTCCCTTTATTGTTGTTGACATACAAATGACAGATAGTGTCTACCTGCATGAACTGGAAGGAGGCTTCAAAGTCTTCCACCGGGTACATTTTAATGCGGAAGAACTTGAGTCCCATAATGAGGCTGATGGTGGACTGGATGACGTAGGGGCTCTGCTCTTTTTGTCTCAGCTCCTTCAGCTCAGAGATGAACTTCTTCCTCACTGCTGGGAACCTGCATAAAAAATGGCGAACAGATGTGAACAGTTGCAATTTAATGAATGTTTTCATATCCAGGACTAGGCAGAGCAGTGGCATGCTTAATGGAATTACTTTTTAATATTGTGTCATGATTAGATAACTAGATAACCTTTTTTTTTTAAATAATTATTGATATCTCTCACTTCTCTGTTCATCTGTTTCCTTGTATGTGTCTATTCTTGTGTGTGTGATTGTGGATGTACCCATGAAGCACATAGATTTTACCAAAAGTGCTCTGCCGGTCTATATTTAGAATGGCATCTGGAGGGGTGATGTGGAGGGAATGTGTGTGTGTTTGTGCGCGTGCACTTGTTCGTATGTGTCTGCATTTTTTTAGGGTTTGCCACAGCAGTTGAATAAGTGAAACAGTCATCAACCTTCTGTTGAACACTGGGTGTTTAAATAAGACGCACATAAATGCAGATAATGTCGAGAATAAAGTATGTGCTCAGATTGTTTATGCAAGTGAATGTTCAACTCTTTCATATTCCTGTGTGTAAATAATGTACTACACATAAATACTGCTTAAAAAGGTAATTTATTAACCAAATATTAGAGTCCTTAAAGAAACTTAGAAGTCAACAAGAAAATGAAATCAAGTGGAAAAAAACACCATTCAAAAGACAGGAGAGTCCACATTTTCTAAACTAGATTTAGTATCTCAGAGTATTGACTTTGACCCATTATCAGATCAATGGCTGTGATAAATGATGTCATGGCTCAGCTGGTATGTGTATGTGTATGTGTGTGTGTGTGTGTGTGTGTGTGTGTGTGTGTGTGTGTGTGTGTGTGTGTGTGTGTGTGTTTGAGCTGCCCAGTGAACCCACACATCCTCCATCACAGTAATAACCTCCTGGAAAATGGTAACAGTGCTCATCTCTCATCAAACACAACATTACACAGACAGAGGACCATCATCACCATATGGAGTGTCATTTTTCTGCTGATGGAAACAGTGGGCCAGAGTTTGTAATTGCTGTTGCTGCTGAAAATGGGGTCAATGGGAGGACAGGTAGCTACTGTAACTATACATTCAATTTTCCACCCTGACGAATCAGCCCGCAGATGCCACATGACCTGGATTAGAATTCTGTCTTCACTGCAAGATAATAATTTTATTCAGAAATAAATGTTTAAACATTTATAACTGCAGTCACATCTGAAATAAAAGCAGTTGTAGCATTAACTTATTTTAAAAGCCTGTAAGTCATTATGTTTTTTCTGTCAAAATTACTTTATATTGAATGAGCTTCAGATAACGTGTTTCTAGAAGAATTCACTTCTGTGACAAATTGGAGATGAGCCAAATTTACACCAAATAATCCATGCTATTTGAATGACGACAGGTACAATTGACTTACTTTAGATATACAAACATATAATGTGTACGCACTCACAAGCACACATGCAGTATAAACATTAATTTGTACTAGCGTACCTGGACTGAGCCACGACTCCCACTACCTCAGCATAGAGGTCAGCCACTATGTGCATATTGCCTGTGTTGGGTCCAAGATACCTAAAAAAAACAGTAAAGACAAAAAATTATAATATTTACCATGTATAGTGCCGTATCGTATAATAGAAAATTAGTTAGAGTTATAACATGTCATCATTCTTACCCTTCCTTATATCTGAAGTGCTTGAAGGCCAGGTTTATAACTTCTTGGATGAGTCCATCCAAAAGAGGATGAAGGGGGATCTGGGATGAAAGAGAAAGTTAAGTAAAAACTTTTAATAACAATTAACAATTATCATTTAATCAAACAATTAGGTACATTTTAACTGAGCTGTTTGAAGTTTGAAGTTTGAATACAAAAACCAAATATACCATTTTTTTAAAAAAGTATACTTTCAGATATTCCCCAAGTCAAGCCTAGCTTTTAGCATGTGTTTGTGTTTGTTTTTTGCTTGTTTTGCCTTGTCTGTTTTTTCCCTTTGTTTTGGGTTGCAGGGATGAAGGGTAAGGTGGGGGAGGTATAGTTATTGTAAAGTTGAGAGTATAAAAACAAAAAACACAAGCAATATTTCCTAATAAAAGTTGCTCTTCATTCTTCCTATTTTGCCCACACACAACGCACTGGGAAGCTGCATTGTATTTTCTTTAATCCATGACTAGATCAAACACAAGTAGATGACATTTGTTTTAATTTAGCTGTGGTTTCAAATGACTGGGCTGGGGAACACTGCATCTGGATGACTGATTTCAAGTGTGTTGTTAATCATAGAAAAACATTTTAACATTTGAATTTCCTGTGATTGTTTAAACTCCATTGCCTTGTTATTCAGGCATCTGTATTGAAAGATTAAATTATCTATGGCTCTTTGTATCCTTGTTTTTTTTGTTTTAAATACTGATACTTAGGACACACTTTCCTCTTTTAAAAGTTAAATGCACAATAATACATATGAGGAGATAAAAACACAGTTGAGACTCACCTGTTTCAAAACTTCTATAAGCACTAGAGAGAAGATGAAGTCTATTGCCAGATCCCGCCGCTCCAGTAAGTAGTCCTTTTGTTGCTCATCACTGAGCCAGACAGACAGAGATAGACAGACAGGCATTAATTGTGATGATCAGAGTCAGCAGTGTGGATACTGTGTGAGGCCCCAGGTGCACACTCTTGTTCTTGCCTTTGTACTTGGCTTACATATGTGTCACACATGAGATATTGCTTTTATTGAATTTCCATTAATAAATGAATTGTAGGCACCATCTGGCCCACTATGTAACTGTTTACTCAGTGTTTGTTTCAGATTTGAGGACGAGCTTCTGCACAGAGGACAATTTAATCCGTTCTCGATTAAGTGTAGCGATGTGCAGTTTAATTGTGAATTTTGTCAATGGAAGTCAAGTTTTATACTTTTAATTTTGCTGCTGTAAGTGTGGCAAGATCAGAGGGCTCTATGTAAATAAACTTTTTCTGTCTCATAAATCTATTTCAACCTCTCAGATGGATGCCAAAAAAAGCTCTAAATTGACAGGGTGTGTGGTTTGTGCTCTCACTTTTTAGACTTGGTGTTGGCCCGGGGTCGATATTCATGGGACTCGTCTTCCAGGCCGTTCTGCCTCTTGTACCAGTCGAACAGAGTCTTCAGTATAGATGGCAGGCAGTACTCTGCTAAAGAACTCATAGTGCTGATCAACTGCACCAGAGCAGTGAGCAAGAGAGAAAGTAAGGAATGAGAGGTTAATCCCCTTCCCCAAAAATAAGATAGATTTGGATGACAGAGAAAAAAGGGGCATCAGATATTGGGATGATGTGTCCATGTCAGATACACACACCTGGTCGAACTGTGTGTCCTCTCCTCTCTGTAGAGATTTGTTAAGCGGCTTCTCCTGTTACATAAGAGAGAAGACAGAGGGGAAATATTTAGAAGACACAAGATCAGGGAGACATTTTGAAAACCTAGTATTACACTAGGTGCTTTAGGAATCAACCATGATATGATCCTTTCATAAAACATAAAAACTATCAGATAAAAAGCCAAACTTTATGGATTGTGCTCTGAAATGTGGATTTCTATCAGTTTTTTGTCACGCTTTGTCAGTAAAACTAAAATGTAACATAAGAAACTTGATGGTTAGGTTGCAGTGCATCACGCATACAGTATTTGGTTACACCTGCTCCTGTAGGCAACAAAATGCAAATATGTGAATCCAAGGCATCTACATGGCCACACATGTCTTCATCTGTTTGAATCCAAGCAGCTTGGATGGGTAGGTAGCTACGGGTCAGAACATTGAATCCAATGCAGAAGTGACTTAAACCTGCATTCTTGCTAATGGCCAGCAAAAAGAAGTCAGATTGTATAAAATTCTATGAGAAAATTACCCTACTTCGCACTTGATTAAAAAATGTTCTACTGAGTTTATGGTCTAAATCGCAAGACTTTTTCAATACAGCACAATGTTCATTTTGTAAGTTAAATAATAAATAGGAGTTAACTAGATGATACAGCAGTGTATGCTTTAGGATGTGTATGAAAAGACCCACTAAGAAGTCAGCTGGTCAGTTTTATCAGTAAGTATATTTTGTTTTAATGGTTTTAAGCCAGATATTCGGCATTACCATAATCCATCATAGACTATAAATGCACTGTGCTAACCAAGCTAGCAGCTAGTGCTAGGGTCAGCTCCACCGTACCGTCCAAATATGGTCACTTCTGGCCACAAAACTCCAATGATCGAATTGTTGCCATCATGGTGACTTTGTCTATACTTTTTATAGTTGTTTGAATGTAACATTTTCATTTTGTGCTTGAGGAGACTAAAAGTGTTCCATACAAATTGGAATTTTTAATAAACAAAAAAGTTGATTAATATGTGATGTAACTAACTTTTTGTAGCTAACTGTGAGATACAACAAGAAGAGCTACTTATTTCTAAAAAACTGTGGTATTAACCAATCAAGTCTGTAATATATATATATATATATATTACAGACTTGATTGTTTTTAGTTTTTTTAATGGTTTTCAAATTTAGGAGAACAGAGAAAGTGGAAAAATTAGCTCTGTGGCATTACAGAATAAAACATGTCAAATACTGGTCTTCTGAGTGCAGGCTGTGTATTTTACATAGATTTCCTACAAAGTTTAGCTAAGGTGAAATACTGCCTACAGGTGTGAATGTTTTAGTGATGTGCTGTGCTAGGTTGTCATTTGTCTAGAGCAAGCTGGGATATGCTCCACTCACCGTATCCCTGGAGAGAAAAAGATACTGAAAAAGTGTTAAGCCTGTTGTAAATTAGATTATATCATGAATAAGCTATGATGCTGAGTATATACTGTTTTGCAGAGAGGCACATTGGAGGCATCAATTCCTCTGCATAATAAAACAAAAGTCAGCATATACTGTCATAAAAAGGCACTCCGGATAACACAGTCAGATAAAATGTCCGAAATGACCTAAATGATGTTGTAACCTGAGAGAGCGGATGGAAAAATAGAGACAAAACCAGATGAGAAATCGATGCAAAGTCACTCACCAGCGGTTCGGCCATGATGATGCGAATCTTGCGTTCAGAAAGCAAGGTGAAGTTGGCGAACAGGCTCTTTAGGACGAACTCGCCCGGCTTACTCTCAGGGTCCACGTTGACGGGCGCCATGACGACAGGACCCTTCCTCTCTCCCAAAGTTCCACTGACTGGCGGGATGGGTGGCTTCAGTCCCACTGGAGAGGCTGAGAAGGGGTCAAGACAGGTCAGTCAGTCAGGGGTTGTGTATGTTTTTTCTACAAAACAGCTGCTACACCTACTTCTGTGATTGTGATGTTGTGGTGTATAAGAATGAACACAATTTATCCACATCAGAATCACGTCACTCTGTTTTCTCTCCAGCTGTCTGTTAAATTAAAACTCCTCCGCCATGACTAAATCAAGTAGACTGTGTGTCCAAGTTTGCCTGGGTAAACTATCCAGGCACACACACACACACGCACACACGCACACACGCACTCACGCACACACGCACACACGCACACACGCACACACGCACACACACACACACACACACACAGACTGCTCTGTACATGTTTTCATTTCTTCACCCTGATTACATCATGAGGGCGACTGGGCACTATTAATTCTCCTAAGACGTCATGATAAAAAGACAGAGTTAAAAATAGACAGGGTTTGGGTGGAGTGGATAGGGGGCATAAGTGAAAGACAGAGAGATATATTGGGTAGGGGCATTTCCTGTTTTGTCTCTAACATGTCCTTAAAATACAACAAACTCTGTGCTTTAAGAGACAGCATATTTCCACACTGTCAGACAGTATGAACTATAAGACTTTGTGGAAAACAGACACATGTTGCACTGTGGACTATTTCTAATGACAGTGAATCATAGTCAAGCAATACAGTTTATGGAAAAACCCAAGCACACACCTACACATACGCTTTTAGCAATGCCTGCAATAGTAGCCAACAAAGGAGGCTTGTGTGACGGTAGCACATGAGCCAGTTTGATCCCCTAAACTTCCTGAGAACATAAAAGGTGAGTAAAACAAACTCCACTCGACCAGCAACTATTGGTATTGTGTCTCTCTGCTGGGTACATGCATGATTTTCCACAAGGTGAACCAAAGCAATCATTCACTTCCCAGAAGTGGCTTGTGTGTGTGCATGTTTGAGTTAACAACTCTGTCAGGTCTGATGAACTGGTGACCTTTCATGACCATGTGACCTGACCCTGGTCCTTTGACTGGAGGGGGGACATGTAAATACTAATTCCTGGACAGGACAGGCGCCCCAGGCCTCATACACAGCAACCTGATTGTTTGAAACTCGAGCACTCGCATGATGCAAACATGAACCTGCACATGAACACACACCCTTGCACGCTTACCAAGGCCCTTTATGAAGCTGATGACACTAGCCCTGCTCCATTTAGTTGGCACTTCCATGGTGCAGACAGCCACACGGTGTACACGAGGATACAGTAGGTAAAGGTGGATGAAATGGGACGAAACAGTGGGATGGAGGAGGAACGGGACACAGGAGGGGTAGCTGAGTAGTCTACAGGGTGTAAAATACAGCTCCCATGACTGACAAATATAAGTAATTCCTTGCAGGAGGTTAGTGGCACAGAAGTTTATCTTTATTATCCAACTATTCCACCATGGCAGCAACTGCAGGCATCACAGTAGTGTCTGGCTTAGGCACTTGGCAGCTTTAACCAAAGCTAAAAGTGTGAAGCTCCATCCTTCAGGAAATGATCGGCAGGTAAAAAGCGAGCCTGCGGGTGAGAGAAAAGACTCTCATGGCAGCAGCATTACAGCTGTATCCCACTTTCAATCCAAATGAAACAGGAAGATCCGCTGTGTCCAGAGACCGGAAGAGCCATTGCTGGAATGAAACCAAAAGTGAAGATGAATTGATGTCGCTGAACTGAAAGTGTTGCAATCACAGAGGAAGAGATGGTGCACAAAGTGTCTTCTCAGAATAACAGCATATTCCGTGGAGAGTGAACTCTACCAACAGGGATTTAGAAATATTCCACTGTACTGCTACAGGACAGGCTCGGGTAGATCAGAGGTTGCACAGGGCCCCATGCTTGAGAGCTACATGAGCCTAAAGACCAACTATCAGTTTCTGCTTTAGCTTCTGCCCCGCCTCTGGCCTGCCATCACTTTTTTGTGCGACAGCTTCGGCAAACCCTGGAATCCACGCCTGCTCGCTGGAAAATTGTATTGAAAGAAAGTGCTTCTTTGAGAGTGGTTTTGTGGCTGTCCTTTAGTTGTCAGTAGCAGTTAAGTAAAGTCTGCTCCTTGTGGAGATCTGACCAGAAGAGTTGGGTTGGAATTTCAACACTGCCCCGAGAGAGAGGCGAGGGGAGGAGGGAGGCGCTATATATAGAGCCCTGGCGGTCACTCTCTTACATACCCACCACTCCCACTGACCCCTACTCATACACAAGTGCACAAACATGTGTAACACAAATATACACACTTGCAAACACGCACATAGAAAGACACACACGCATGAACGTGTGCATGGAAGTTTTCCATGGTGGACAGCGATATATCAGGAAAACTAAGTAATGCGGTTAAACTACAAAGCAAATGGCACTAATCTAATTCAGTGAATATAAGGTTGACTCGTAACAGATAATCCGTTACAGCTTCTCAGTGACAGCAATTTAAGGTGTGTGTGTGTGTGTGAGAGAGAAGACTGCATGGATGTGTGTGGGTAGACTGTCCAATAGAGCTGTCGATATGGCGCAACAGAGCATGTCCCGAGATCCTTATAGATAACTGCATGAGTCCGCAATATAAGAAATGACTCAGCAGAAATCTGTCATGTTCAGTCAATACAAGACTACGTACGTTTAAAGAAATTTTATACCAAAAAAAAGGCTTATTTAACATATATTGCAAGCAAGAATGAGACGTGAAGATGGACAAAGCAGCAGGATGGAGGACAAAGAACATCTAGATTCAGGGTTGCCTCAGTCTATCACGTCAAGCATACTGAAGTGATGAATCATTGTGAGGCAGAGTGATAACACACATGTACACACACTGACACATCAAGAATGCAGCCACTATTAAACATCAAATAGAGGCTGAAAATTAGGCACTAGACAATCGCCACAAACACACACACGCACACACACATACAATGCCCTCGACAAGACCTAGCAGAACCAAACCTGCATGCCGTCAGAGGAAGCAGATGACACACTTTCTGTGTTGCTGCTGGTGGGATTTTACTGAAGACCTTTAGTCAGTTTGTTATGAAAACCTAAAGTGCAACAAGGGCAGATTTGTATGTGTTGAAAACACATGCGTCAACATTACACACTGTTTCACTACAGCAAATACGTCATTTTTCAACACACACAACATATATATATCTACATATACAATTAAAAACTCTTATAGATGAAACATTGTGTATCATTCAAAATGTAGGCCTCTCCTCCTCATGTACTTATAAACATTACAGGTATTAAAACTTTAGAGCTTCAGAAAATGAGATCACGGTGTTTACATTTGATACCTTTTGTTTACATTCATACTGAGGGTTGTTGTTTTGATTATAAATATCATGTATTATTGAAAACTGAAAAGTGGAAAATGGAAAACATCCTAATAAATCCTGTCATAAAATGTTGTCCAACTATGTGTGTGTGTGTGTGTGTGTGTGTGTGTGTGTGTGTGTGTGTGTGTGTGTGTGTGTGTGTGTGTGTGTGTGTGTGTGTGTGTGTGTGTGTGTGTGTGTGTGTGTGTGTGTGTGGAACAAGACGGACCACATTCAACTCGATGAAGTCAGATATTTATCCAAAGATTTTACTTGATATGAAACCTGTGCATGAAATACAAACCTAACTTGGACTTATCAGGCTCGTTTCTTGGCTTTCTAGCTTACCGACTGCCATCATTCTTATGACCTTGGAGCCTTGACAAGCCTACACATGACTGAATTTGGTCCTATACCACTCACCATCTCATCATGGACCCCATGAATTCTTTTCTTTTAGTTTGACGTCATTAGAGGAGAAGCCTTCAACACATCCCCCTGCAACTCCTCTGTCACCCTTACACCAACGTAACCCCTGCTGACAGTAACCTTCAGCACATATCTAATACACAAACAGCAAAAAACACACACAGCGAAATGTTTTAATTATACCTAGTGAAAGGGCCACAGACAAGACAACGACCATTTTTCAAAAAATGACATCTAACACAGGCTGTGTTCAGTCAATATGTGGAAAAAAACAAAAGCACAACAACGGGAGCGCTGATCTCTGCATCCTCTATATCAACAAGACAGCATTCATGTCACAGTAAAGGTAAACTAAAAGCTGCATGGGTGATGACTATATTAGTGTCCTGGTAGTGCAATAATACAGCAGTGCTTCCTGTTAACTGTAATGAGCCCACTGCTGGGGGGGGGGGGGTACAGTACAGTGACGTACAGAAGCTTTACTTTCTGTTTGGTCAACAGAGACTCACTGATAAAGTTACTGATTAGGAACTTTGAGTCTTTTGAAGTGTCAAATATAAAATTAATAGATAAATACAGAATTAAACATTTCATATTTGAAAGAAAGTCATTGAACAAATACTTTATGGATCCATGTTAAAAGATAACATGTAAACACAGATCTGTTTCATATATTTCGTTTTTAATGAAACAAAAATACTATATCAAAGTAAAAGACTGACTTGTTATTTTGCTGAGTAATTTGCTACATAATTAATACAGAAAACGGCCGAGGAGTCATATTTATCCCCAGCTAACCTATCTCTCTCTCTCTCTCTCTCTCTCTCTACCTCTTCTCCATTATTCCATTACGTAACATTGCCAAATATTTACAGCGTGGCTCATGCTATATGCTGCTATAAGATGCCCGACGACTCCAACTACTCTCAGCACACACGCACATACAAAAACAAAATAGTCTGTACGCTGTAAGATCTGCTGATGACTGACTGGTCTAATACGAGAACAGACCGCATCACGCATTTGTTTGGCGTATGAGCAACAAGAACTGTGATGTGTTATCTGTACTCACTCCCTCCCAAAGACTTGAGCAGAGACTTGATGCTGATGTCAAAGAAGCCTGAATCCTGCTGGCTGGTCGCCATGGCTGCAGAGGCTATGTCGCCACGGTGACAGACAGCAGAGGGAGGACAGGACGGCAGGATGAGGCGTTGCAGACAGAGCAAGCAAGAGAAAGAGGAGAGCGCTCCAAGAGAGAACGACTGGGAGAGAAGGAGAGACGGATGCGGTTGGGCAGCCAGCGATGCGGATGTTGCGGCTGTCTGCTGCTGATTGTGTGCGTGTATGTGTGTGTGTTTGTTTGTGTGTGTGTGAGCAAAAGAGAGATTGTGTGTGTGTGTGTGTGTCAGAGAGAAAGAAAAAAACTGAGCGGTACTCAGCCTTGCCTGCGCTCTGTGTTGCTATCTTGCTGGCTAACACCCCCCATCCCCTCTCTGTTTTGCTCTCTCAGGACAGTGATACACAGATGTTGGTAAACGCAAGCAGCCAATCCTCTTAGAGGAGAGACAGAGAGAGCGAGAGAGAGAGTGTGAGTGAGAGAATGAGAGAAAGAAGGAGGGAGGAAGAGAGAGAGAGGGAGGGAGGGAGGGAGGGAGGGAGGGATAAACACACAGCAGATAGCAATGCACAGAGATCACAGAAAAAAAAGAGGGAGGAAAGATGGAAGTGAGAAAAATACTGAAAGAGGGATAATAGTAGGAGTACAGTAGGGGGGGAGATATTGCAGTAATTAAGACATAAAAAGACAGATAAAAAAGACAAAGGACAGATAGAGGCAGTTTCCTCATCACTGCTGTCCAGCTCTGTCTGCAATATATGCTGTGTGAGCACGCTGCAAGCCCGCTCTGGCCAATGAGAGCCGAGAGAAGCAGTGACAGGCAGCCTGCACCAACGAATGGCCATCAATGATAAATGGTCAACAGCGTCAGTCTAAGCCCTACGATGTGTTTGTGTCCAGACTACGTAATAATTATGACTGGATTTCGACATTCATTTGAGAAAAAAATACATTTTTTTGGAGAGACATCTTGCTTTCTTTTTATCTCAATATTGTCCTCTCAGTACCAAACAGTTGTCCATTACAATAGCATAATGTATACTATGCAGATCAGTCCAGTATACTTTATAGTATTTGTATATTGTGTGGAAGTGATACACAGCAATATACAACATCCCCAAAACCCCCTACTGGTCCAAAGATGGTACTGCAATAATACATGCCAGCCCCGACATAACAAAGGAAACATCATTTCCTGAGGTATTTCATTGATTTGTCTGCAACCAACATGCATGAATACTTGTATTATTATCATACAGGTGTGTATGAGTAACTCACTGAGTATAAGTCTAAAAGCTCACAACAGTTAGAGTTTATAATCCAACCTGAAACACCCCAAGAAAGTGGGAGATGAAAAAGAATAATATAGAATTTATTTGGGAATCACAAGTTGTGCAACTACGCCAGCACACTGAGACCATCAAACCTGGATCAAATCACACAAATTCAGGTGTGTTCATTCAAGAATTATTACAGCTCTGCTATGTTACAGAATATGACAAATTAAAGAGGCAGAATTAGCAATGGGGACAGTGACCCTGCTACTGTATCTGATATTTACATCATCAAATTCAGTGGGCTTTTTTAGTGTTTGGACAAAGGAGTTTAATTCAAAACATCCAGTATTTGGGACATGAACAAAGACAACTAAGACAATCAAAAGGCAGTTTAACACTTATACATAACTGTGTGTGTGTGATAGCTTCCCCTCTGGGCTTGTTTTACCAATCTGCTCCTTTATAGTTTTGGGTTGATGGGAGAGGAGAGGGGTCTGGAGGGTGCACATTTGAAAAAAACACAGGGAAACCTGAACACTAAAGGAATTAAAACTCCTCCATCCCATCACAACTTTGAGTACTTAAAAGCGCTACTATTGCATCTTTATCTCATAAAACTTGACAGAAAAGACAGACCTGTTGCTGTCGGTCCTTGTTGGTGCTGGACAGCCAATTAACTTTAACATTTTGTCCACTAGCAGTCATTTATATACAGTGTTATTGTTTGGGCAGCCTGCCCCTCTTAAATGAACAGCCTTCCCAGTAAATTCATGTTTTAGATTCACTCCAGGTGCCATGATGCATGACATTGGCTGATCCTGCAGAAACAGTTTTAAAACAATCAATATTTAATGCTGTCAAGTGCCAAAAGAATTTCAGTGAACTGCAGAGAGCAGAAGCAGCAGCTGCTCTGCTGTTTGGAGTTGTGTAATGTCTGTAGATGAAGACACTGTGCGAAATGTAGCCTAAGAAGTCAAAGCAAAGTCTAACAGTCAGCTACTGTTGCTTATCAAACATTTAGAAACTTTAGTGGGCTGAAAAAACTACTGGGCTCACTTCAAAAAACATCCCTATCCAAGCACTTTAACTGCTTTACCATCCCACTCGATTTCTAATTAGTTATTTCCCTCCTTAAGTAGCTATAAAGGCTGACAACAACATTCACCAGCCCTTTGCTTGTGGCTGATACTGGTACATTTAAAACTGCTCATTTAAAGAGTTTGAACTTTATTTTCTGACAATTAGACAAAGCGAGAGAAAACAAATGATCCAGCCTGCTCTGTGAACACTCATGTATTCCGCTCTGAGCAGAAAGGTATGATGGTCATCATGGTGATGACGCTATGGTTGGGTGAGTTATGAGTGGAAGCACAAGTGGATAATTAGGGTCATCATGTAATTCCCAGGATGAACTGCGGAAGTGCCAAAAGACTGAATGGGTGAGGGAGGGGGTGGGGGTGGGATGAGGGTGAGAGAGGGGTTGCAGGGAGGAGGAGATACAGTATCATGCAAAGCCGTAGCTCACAGGAGAGCTACTGAGCACAGGATGGCCTGGTTCACATTAACATTCAATTACAGTCTAATCTCAAAGGAGGAGAAATATAGCAGAGGACCACTGCAGGCCTATTCCTGTCCGCAACTTCTGCTTACTCCATTAAAGTCCTGGGCCAAACACTATCAGCAAATAACAATTTCAGCCTTGGTGTTAACCTGCTTAGCACTCCTGATGGCTGGATTGACTAAATCAAAACAATCAAGCCCTGAAAAGTCAACCAAATGCCCAAAACATCCTGTGTACATTTACTGTGCAGTACTTTGACTTGCTGGTATACAAAGCAGTCAAATTCCAAACTATAATGTGAGAGTAATATTTGATTACATTTTTGTCTTTGTTATTTCAACCCCACTGCAACGTCATCTCTCTGTCAGTCACCCTTTATCCTCGAGAAAGAGTTTGAGTTGGGTTAAACACTGCAGGTGTGAGAGGGAAAGCCTTGGGTGAAAGTGAGGCATTAAATGGCAAAATAAGCCATAGTTTATCTCTTCGGTGATTGATCTTCAGTTTCTCTAGATATAAATGTGACATTCTCTCTATGAAGAGGAGGGAGCAGCTGTCGGGTTGGTCGAAGACACGTGCAAAGTGTTTGTTGGAGTGCTGTTTACGTCCAAGATATGAAAATTTTGTCAAATTCATGATTCTTAATAACAACAGGGAAAAATTTGCTGCAGAGAGACACGCATTTATTCACCTTACAAATAAAAATCATCAACATTAAACACACACTTGCGGAGCGCCCAGGATTCCACACATTCTGAGCAGGGGCTTGGACATGCCAGCTGCTGGAACGTGACTCCGCCACACACACAAACACAAGGAGCACGCAGTACATACACACACGTAAACATAAACACACATATAAGAGTACAACACATTAATCTTAAATTAAAGGCAAAACAATTTTATGGCAATTGTCAAATAGATTAAAGGTTTAATCATTGCAGCTCCACAGGAATGCTGAAATAAAACAACCAGACAAGGAATCCTGCACTTAGCATCCTCACTGATTTAATATGGAGTTTTAGTACTGTTTAGTACTTTTATGTTAATGCAGATTAGGGCTGCAACTAACGATTATTTTCATTATCGATTAATCTATTGATTACTTTCTCCATTCATCAATTGTCTATAAAGTGTCACAAATGGTGAAAAATATTGATTGCTTTTTCCCGAAGCTCAAGAGGACATCCTCAAATGTCTTTTTATGTCCCTATCAGAGAGTACTAAAAAAATATGTACTCATTTGAGCGCCTGGAACCAGAAAAAATGTTCACTTTTTTTTCTTTAAAAAATTACGAAACAGGATTAAGAAGTTATCAAAAACACTTGGTGATTAATTTTCTGGCAATGATCGTGTTGTTGCAACTTTAATGCAGCTGGTGTACTAACTACTGAATCCCTAGTAAACATCACCCATTCGAAGAGAAAAGAGGCACCAGACAGAAAAATGACGAGAGAAAAGTGACAAACACTACAAGATAGTGGTATCTCTTCTCGGAGAACATCTCTGACTGAGCAACTTCATCTTTTAAACGTGAACACTTAACATGAGACACTTTATTCTTATTAGGAGTGTTTTGATCTCTACTGTCTCAACCATATGAATCACTGTACATCACTGTACTATTAAAACTAACGCCATCTACCTTTCTCATACGTTCAGCCGACATGTGCCTGCAGGTGTTAAGTGGTCTATCATAACACAACAGATGAGTACACACACACACACACACACACACACCACGGAGACATGTTCGTGGTTTGCAGTTAACACAGTGGTGTCTCCTTGACACAGCTGGGTTGATCAAATAGATAACTGTTGTGAAGACTGTGTGTGTGTGTGTGTGTGTGTGTGTGTGTGTGTGTGTGTGTGTGTGTGTGTGTGTGTGTGTGTGTGTGTGTGTGTGTGTGTTTGATCATGCCAGACATACCTGCCTCCCTAACATCAAAGCCTCGGTGGTGCACAGTCACAGCATTAAAGTCCCATAATGTTCAACTTTGTGGCATTTCTTGTGTTGAATATTTGACCTTTATGATCCATGAGCACATTTATCAAAAAGTCATTTTCCTGAGAGACATGTTTGTGCAGGTGGTACTTTTGTTACGCAGGCACTACCTCACTCCAGATTTCCCCCTTTTCACTGTACGCCCATTTGTCTGTCTTCACTGCAAGTAAGCTCGAATTCTTCTTTTGAAGTCCAGCCAAATCCCACTGAAAAATGTATATCCAGGTATGAAATGACTCCCTTTCACCCTTTAAAATTCTGTTATCTTGAAATTCATTCCTCCTGGGTTTTCGTTACACGTCTCCCTGACATAATCATTTTACTGTGATGAGTTCATTGTAGAGACACACTTAGCCTTTAACTCTTTACTCCCTGTGGGTAACCTAGGAAAGCTGGGTTATACCTTTTGACACAGGACCTGTTGGCCCATCGAGAGAGCACCGTAGATACATTAAGTGGGTCAAGAGTACAAGAGCTTTTGTTATGATACTTTTGCTAAGATTATTGATGGAATTTGTGCTCGTTTTTGCAGTTGTGGATGGATATTCTGAAGGCATGACGCCCAGTCCTATTATACTTTGACTGACTACTTGAGGTCTTGGCGTTCACCCACAGCTGGAAGTGTTTGGACATGAAATTCCCAGAAGTTAAGGTAAGCTGAGAAAGAGCAAGTGGTTTGGGCAAAATAAAACCCAACACACTGTGCTTATATCTGAGACCAGACCTACATAGTCATTTCCCTCATTCTGTAGAATAAGAATTAGTGGAGTAATCAGTCACTGTCACACTCAATACACAGAAGGTCTCACTTTTCACAGGGTCTACAAAGACACAGCAGAGACACCTGTCAAGTCAAGCTCTCGAGGCAACAGCAAAGGAGAGCCTTTGATGTTGTGACAAACACGGAGAGATGGAGGGGGATTTAAGAGGTAAGTAAGAGATCTCAAACTTTTTCAAATCCCAGGGGTGGTTTTAACCCAGCCCACATTCCAGTAGAGAAGTTGAGCGTCAATATTCAAAATACATTTCTACCATTTCCAGCCTGAGAAAACCCCCAGGTCATGGGAAATGCATTAACCACTCATTTCCAAGCAAAACTGGATTATTAGAAAACCAAATTGTTGCACGTCACTGACCCTGAGGCTGATTGTTTTCTCCTTGTCTAGTTTTGTGTCCACTGAAATATTGCCTCCTAAAAACAGAATGGAAAGACCTACCTCTGATGATATTTGTCCTCCTTCTGGATTTGGACTGGATCTTAGTAAACCTTCCAGTGAAGTCGCTGGGGTCAAACATGTCCAGCGACAGAGAGGCAATACGGTCCAGAACAATCCTATCCTGGCCTTGGCTCTGGTTCTCCAGATCCTGGTCCTGACTGTGGTTGAGAGAGTGGCCACCGGTGTGGTCTGAGGTAGCACTTTCAGCCCCAAAGCTGGCAATGCTTCTTACATCTTCTAGAGACATGACTCTGCTATCGGCTCTACGAGCTGCAGGAGCTTAGCCCACTCCTGGTACTCTATTACTAAAGCCTGGTGGTCCTCAGAGTGAGCAGGGAGACGCTACATGATGCTTCAACATTATGTTCATCAGGAAAAAACTAAAATAACATTGGTAAAAAAAAAAAGTTAGTTTTATAAAGACAAAAAAAAATAAAAGATTTACACAGACTGTTCAGACATTACTTAAAATCCTCATTTTGACTTTCATCTTCTTTATGTCCACATTTTAGTGTCCAATGTCTCCTCCCTTGAGTTTCTTCTTGTCTTTGTTGAGTTTATCCAGTCCAGAGAGGCAATGAGCTCATTGCTTTGTTGTTCCAGATACGCTGCTCTCCTGAGAGTTCAGGTTCTCCTCTCCCGAGTCTCTTCCTTGCTCTCTTGCTTTAGATTTTAAAAAAACTATCTCTGTTTCATATTTAGTTTGACAGGAGATTTTATCTTCTGTAAAACCTTCTGTGTACTGTTTTTGCTCTCACCTGTTCTTTGTTTCTTTCTCTCTCTCTGGCTTTCTCACTCCTCTGAGTCTCTGAGGCACAGCTGTGTTTCTCCGCTCACAGGTGGTGAACAAGGGAGGGATCCAATTCCAGGGACGCAGCTTGATTGGGTGGTTTGGGAAGTTTGGGCAGTTATCTTATCCCGTCTCTCACCGTCTTCTTTTTTTTTTTTTTTCCTCCCTCTAGCCGTCAGTAAGAACTATTTGAAAAAAAACTATCTCTTCCCCATGTCCTCTCACACACACCTGCTTCCTTTTTCTTTCATCCTCTCCCCCTCTCTCTCTCTCTCTCTCTCTCTCTCTCTCACACATATTAGATAAAGCACGGCAGAAATGGCATGCGTCTGCTTGAGTCGGACGACCAGCACATGGCATGTGGGTGTGAGTAAGAGTTTTGTGCTCACTGGTCGAGGCTGTTTAGCCAGTTACAGTAACCTCGATGTGTTAATGGTGTAGGATTACTCAGTGCGGACACACCCCTCCACTGAAGAGGGAAACAAAGCCAAACACAAACAGGAAGACTCCTGAACACTGGAACAGACTAAACTTGTTTTTTGTGAGAGTTAGCTGTTAAACTTGAGCAGCAGATGTATTTTAAAGATATATATTCAGCAGGACTATTTGTTAATATACTGAGTGCTGCAATCCAGAGCATTTAAACACCCATCTGTCTTATTGAGCGTGTGAAAACTACATGTACAGAGCTGCTTTCCATATACAATGTAATGTTCTAAATAGCTAAGCAAAAAGCCATTCACTGATGGTTAAAACTTCCTGGATGTGAAAAGGGGGAATTAACCTAGACCTCAAATGACCTCACTGACCCTTATCTACAAAAAACAAATCTTACAGGAAATACTATTTGGTCTGGCCCTAATTGCATGAGGTCCTCTAATGGCAGCTAAAATTAGGACAAACTTCACTCTCAATACTCTCATAAGACGACAACCCCCCCCCCCCCCCCCCCCCCCCCCCCAAAAAAAAAAAATAAAACTTGCTTAACAAACAACTGCTTTACAGAAGTATAACAGTACACACAAAACAGACTTTAGAGGAGTGTAAATAAATACTTTGAGGTGCATGTTTCCTCTGTAGGTAGGGTAGTTATGTCTCTGGAGATACCTACCCTGAGGTGACTTCTTGCTGTTTATACCACTATTGTCATGACATCAGCTCCAGTGAGGGCCTCACCCGGGAGTTCATGCGTATAGGTCTGAAAACAACACAACTTTCATATCCTCCTCCAAAAAGGCCGACACACATTTAAATTAAATGGGTAGCGTGAAAATATCCATGCTGATGTTTAAGTTGTACAAGTTGCCATGACAGCTGATTTATATACATTTGTAAAAGTAAAAAATCCTGCAAGACAATTTGGTATTTTCCTTTTCTTTAAATGTGATTTCCTTCATCTAAAATTAGGCTGACCACTTCACTGATGTGATAGAAATAGAGAGAAAATAACTGTTCTCACTTCTGTCTAGACAGTTAACAAAAAAACATTTTCTCTACAGTCTGCCTCAGTTTCCTAAAACATATTTTGCCTCCAAACAAACAGAAAGGCAGAGTGCAAAGTTTGTTTTAAACACAACAATGACAACGCTTACTTAAATCTGGCAAGGAAATAGTTAAAGGTGGCAAACAGAGGCAGAGAGAGGCACGGTGCCAAAGTCAGTTACAGAGGCGTGCCATCCCCTAGGGGAGTACAACAGCCAAGTATTAAGACAGACACACTCGCTCTAACACACACATTAACACACACACACACACACACACACACACACACACACACAAAAACAAACAGGAGATTGTTTTTGCCCTTTCATTAACTGTCAACTCTGGCCAACCAATCAGATAAGACATGCAGGGTTAACCAATCATCTTCAGGAATGTCTTGGCAAACAAAAAGTCGGGTGTCAGTGACAGTGACAAATCCATTCAACCACACGCTGTTTGTATTATCTTCCTGCCTACTTCAGATTTTAATCTACTGTTCATCTGAAAAATATGTTACATCACTGACACTGTGACTGGCTTCCACGGTGGTCGACGGACGATAACGGACCCCACTGGAGGTTCTTTGACGAGATGCTCAGGTTTGTCGCTCCTGTTTGTCTGACCTGATTAGTCAGTTTTGTTTATACTCAGCAGGTCAAAGCTGTCAATCTCACTCTTCATACACCCAAGATAATCCCGTCTATTCTTCTCCTGGCCTGGCACTCTCCGTTTTTTTAACCTTGTCATGTAAATCACTCACCTGATTGTTTTTACAGGTTCAACATTGAGAAGACGAGTTGATTGCATCATTGTAAACTACCGTGGATTCAAATACACATCTTAATCATTATAAAAACACAGTAGGTAAAATAAATGTAATTGCGTAACATTTTAACCCTCACATACTGTTCATATTCAGACTCTTCACAGTATCCCCTCATAGTTAGTCTCTACCAAATTTATGCACAACAAATCATTCATGAAAAAGGAGAAGTCATCAAATTTCAGGCTAAAAGTAAGAAGTATTTAGAGTGTATTTACTGATTTCAAATGTAAAAATGGGTCAAATTTGGAGGAGAACACTGGAGGAGAAAAGTGAAGCCTCACATATTGCCTGAAATATAAAACTATTTCCTCTCCCACGCAGACATGCTTAAAAGGAAGCCAGTGAAGAATGTGCCACTTTTGATGCTCGTTATGATCATCAACGCTCAGTTTTGCGTCTTCATTCCTCATCTGATCTTTTCTACTTCATTGCCTTCACTATTTTCAAATCATGTGTGTTTCTTAATTATCAATCAGTTAAATTCAATTTGAAAATGATAAAGAGTTTCCAATCTTGTGTTTTCAATGTGGGTGGTGGTACCTTATAGTTTAAATCTGTGTCATGAACTGTGCCTTTAAACACACTACAGCATTTCTTCATCCTTCTATTAATCTTTTCAGTTGCACCCTTGAAGACCTTTTATTTCCCCTGTCACACAAATATGCCGTCATGTTCACAGTGTTGTCCAGACCGCCCCGGATGCTCAGCAACCCGGTCTAACAGGAGAACTGAGGGTATAAACAAGTTGACTTTTTGGCTTATGCACTTTGAGTGAGACAGGAACGAAGGGTAAAATTAATATCACTGCGCCTCAACACAATAAACTCTTTGTTAGAAGCAACGCAGTTTTGCATCACCAACATTTTTGTTCCCAGTTTCTAGCCTGAGATTCATTAAGAGTAAATATGATTAATACAGACTGTATTCTGAGTACTTCTGAACACCAGTACCAATTTCTTTTTTAAAAGGCTATTTTTAGTAGGACATCTTTGTAAGTTTAAGCTTGAACTAAATTGCAATGTATTTATATAGTATGTGAAAGCAGCAGTCTTTTAGTTAACATCCTTTAATCATTATATTATTAATGTCTGGTATTACTGTCACATTATAAATCAGTGAATGAATCAATGATTTTTTTCTTGGCCATTAAACATGAATTGGTGCATTCCTATAAACATTTTTGTCAGGCACAGTAACTGATATATATATACATATATATATATATATATATATATTTATGTATTTATTTTTCTTGTATGTTTGTACTGGCACTGCACCGACTGGCTTGTGCTGCACATGCGCACATAGTGAAAGTAAAATTCACTTTCACTTCTCCCTGCAGTTTTTTTACTTATTTGCAATGGCTTTTGGACATGTTGAGGAGACGAGAGCAGTGGTTCTCAAAATTTTCCTCCCTAAGGACCCCTAATCTGACACAGATTAGGCCACAGACCCTCACTTGATAAGATGTGTTTGCTTTTAGATGTTTTATTACAGAAAGTGTTTAAAACCCATGACCAACACAGTCATACATTCTGTGACTAGTGAATATAAATGAATCCCCTTTTTGCTCGGGACCCCCTAGAACAGCCTCAAGGACCACTGGACCCCACTTTGAGAACCACTGGACTAGAAAGTCAATCTAAAAGCTGAGTCATTATCATTAGCAGGTACCAGAGCAGCAGTAGTCTGATAATCAAACTCAAGTGTTGTTTCTTTTTCTTTCCTTCACTTTAATCACTGAACGAACGAAGAAATTAACTGTAGCATCTCATGCATTAAGCAGTATCGTAGTAGTAGTTTCCAGAGTATCATAGACCTCCTTTCACCATGAAGTTGCACACTGGCTCTACAATGGTGCCCCCTTGAGCCCGGTATAGAAATAAATCTGCTTATGCAGTGAAGTCACATTTTCTCAAGGTGGGAAGTTTTGAAAACATTTTCATACACTTTCAAGTTGTATTTTTGTTAGTTTGTTTTTACATTAAATTGTTTGGCTTCCCCCTGAGCAAAGACTGCTTTAAGTCTAGTTTCTAGGCCTGGTTATTTACTGGCACACAACAAAGATTAGAGGGATTAGAGATTAGATAAGAGTTCACTGGATCTTGGTAAAAAAAAAAAGGACACTGAGTTCATTTAGTAATTAATTCCTCTAAAGCAACATTAAAAACCTGTAAACTACTGTGACTTCTGTAATGACGGAGGGGGAATAATATGCTAACCATGGAAGCCCACATTTAAACAGTACGTACGCTCATTGGCAGGTTGATACATATACAGATTTGTGTTACGTCACACTGTATCACTGAGGTCTCTAAAGCCTTGTTCACACTGCCAACCCAAAACTGTTTTTAGGCAAATCCAACTTGTATCCAGAGTGATCTTATAAAGCCCACCAAGGGGTCCAATCCGACCCTCTGGATAAATTTGCAAAGAATGAAAATTACAGACACAAGTTTTTTTCCCCACCCTGACCAGAATACAAGCCTCTGAAAAGACAATCAATACATATTGTGGCCATATTTAAAACATTAATATGTTAAACATTGTACAAAATGTTGGAAATCAGCAGCTTCTGTGAAAAATAATCTGTAAAAGACTGGGACATATTGTTAAAATTGCTCATTTTTCTTATGACATCTCAGGCTGTTCACCTGTTTTGACAGTTTATTACAGTAAAGTTAGAATATGTATATTATATATTATTTGTAGGTTATTATGCAATGGTTTTACTGGTCCGGCCCACTTGAGATCAAATTGGGCTGTGTGTGGCCCTTTAACTATAATGAGTTTAACACCCCTGGCCTAGAGGGACACGGAGGGGCTGGAGCCTTTCCCAGCCGGGTACATCCCAGACCAGTGCATCACAGGGCAAACATACAGTAGACAAACAACCATTCATACTCACATTCATGCCTACGGCCAATTTAGAGTGACCAATAAACGTAAGCGTATGTTTTTTCATATATTTCATATGTATATTTCAAAATGTCTTTTTTGTGTAACTTACAACACAAAACACAATGAAGATGACAAAACCGGGGTGATGGAAGTCCATCAGAGCAGCAGAGTGTTGTTAGTAGTAGTAGAGTTACAGAGAACAACAGACATGAAATAAATAATCTGAAAGCCACATCATCAGTGTACGTAGTTATTGATGCAGGCCTATGTTGTTTCCACAGCAACCCACGCAGATAGGTTGGTGATGTCTCGACACATGAATCTGATCCCTTTCAAATAACAGTGTGGACAGTCTGTCTCTTAAAGATCTGATTTGAGAAACAAATCTGATTGTCTTGCAGTTTGAACAAAGCTTGACGTGCAGACTAAAACATCAGCTAACGAACTCCGAGCTCTAACAAATCTAACAGCAGTCAGACAACACTCCCTGAACAATTATGTGAAAAACAAACATGCAACACAAGATAAATAAATCAGACTTATCGGATCATTTGAAGAGTATTATGCTACTCACAAAGCAATATCCAGGAGAGGAGCTCAATCATAAAATAAACATTAGACTGTAACAGCACCTGAGGCAAAGTTAGAAAGGGAGTGGGATGGTAAGGAATGTATGTGTGTGTGTTCGCTTCAGTATATGTGTATGAACTTGTGTGCGCCTGGCAGTAACACTGCGTTGTGTAAGCCAGTGGGAGTGAGGTGCCAGGCGGTATCTATGGAAACGATGAGCGAGTAAAGATAGATAGTTCACCAGCTGACTGTGGATCACCAGTTAAGAGAGTGTGGGAGGGTCAAACACGGCTCTGCTGCTCTCCAACACGGAGAGGGAGCTCAGGACCATTTTCACGGTGCGCTCACGAAGGCCTGCACGTGTCACTGACCAGCAGAGTAAAAAGAGTGCACTGTGTCAGCGGATAAAAACGTGCCTGTAAAGCAAGAGATGATAAACTTGAAGCATGACACGTATGAAACTGTGTCACTGCAGCGCTCCTGGTTTGAGCCATGTCAGGTCATATCCCCCCACCCCGCCACCCCTTCGCCCCTCCCCCCACGTTTCCTGTGACACATTACAAAAATATAAATATGCCATAGTAGGTGTTGTGTCATCCCTGAACTTTCACAAAATAAGAGACCAGACCGCCATCTGAGAAGATTTTGTCCCCTATTTGATGAGATTTTTAGCTTTTTTACATTTTATTACATAAAGTGTATGAAACCCACCATATATTTATAAGTGATGGCACTGACTGTGGGAGGGTTATGGGAGGGGAAACACTGAAATATGTGTATATTCATCCTGGTCATAAGATGTCGAGCAAACTGTAAATAATCTCACTGCACTGCTGTTAGTACATTTGAAGACATTTCACACTTCAGCTAAAAGGCCTCTTCAACTCTGATATAATATAGATGATATGAATGAAAGATGATGGTGAAAAATGCTGTTGTGATTTTCCATAGCTCAAGGTGACGTCTTCAAATGTCTTGTTTTGTCAGACCAACAGTCTAAAAGCAAGATTTACAATCACTTAAAAACACAAAAACAGCAAATCTTTACGTTTGAGTAGCTGGAACCAGCAAACATTTGGCATTTTAGAATGACTAACACAATTAATCAACCATCTAATTAGTTGGTGCTTCATTTCCTCCGAATGTATCAATCAATTCATTTTTGCAACTCTAGAGAGAAATGCACAGATTTAAGATCGGTGGGACTTAAGAGTCTCTTTGCAAATACATTGCACAGCTTGAGGGAGCTCAACCATATACAGTCACTTAAAAATGACACAAAAAATACAGCTTTGAGATCAGAATGGACACATTTCAATTTGAACCACACATTACAGAGACCCTCTCTAACAGACCGGGAGCCACATATTTCTAAATGTTTTTCACTTGAAGGATTATATGGGTTAAGAGAGCTCTCTGACCCTTTTAAAACACCCACAGGATAAACTATAAAATGCACAGCGGCTGATGTAAAGTCTGAGTTTTTGTTGTTGTTGCTATTTTAAAGCTAGAAGTTTTAACGCAGCATAACATGCAGAGTGTGGACTAATCCTGCTGATGATCATTATACTGAACTGCATGGAGATTAATGCTGAATATTTGCCACACTATAGTGATCTTCATACTGTAGTAAGTAGGGTATCTATGGCGGCCAAGTGGTGCCACAGTTGTATAATAATACCCCTCCACAAGCTTATCAACATATATGATTTTAAGTAGGGATCAATACCAATGTCTGGGCTATCAGTATCAGCTGATACCCAATACCAATCTGATACAAGTGTTTAATATATAATTTATGTTCACTGTGTAGAAGAGATTAGGAATCATTCTTTATATGTAAGGCAACATTGGGTTTGATTTAAACTTTCCTAACTTTGTAAATACATATAAATTTACTGAATTGTTATTTATTCAAATAATGATATCCGATACCAGATCAGTCCATTGTCGTTGACACCTGATCAAGTCAGTATCAGATCGATGGGCAACATCAGTATCAGTTTATATGGAACAAGGTCACTAATCTACATCTAAAGAAGGTTAGTAGAAAATCCTAATTCCTCTAATTTAAGGCTATCAATTAATCTGTTGATTACTTTCTCAATTAACTGATTAGTTGTGTTGGTCTAAAAAAATGGCAGAAAATTGAGAAAATATAGATCACTGCTTCCCACCCACCCTAAGGTGATGTTCTCAAATATCTTGTTTTATTTCTGACCAACAGTCCACAACCAAAGATATTACGTTTACCATCATAGAAGACTACAGAGAACTGAAAATATTCACATTTAAGAGGCTGGAACCAGAAAATCTTTCTATTTTTACTTACAAAAGTGACAAAAAACAATCAAAATAGTTGGGAATTACTCCTATCAAATGCTTTAAAATGAAATTGATTACTAATCCTAACTGTACTCACTGCCAAGCTCAGACGCCAGGTACAACAATGCACATGTTTTGGGAATGCTCAGTGATCAATGACTTTTGGGTTCAGGTTATGTCGTCGCTGACAGAGCTATTAGGATCTGCAATATTGCCTAGTCCCCGCCTCTGTCTACTCAATGATGATTCATCGCTATCTCTCAATTTTAACCAACATAGATTACTGTTAGCAGTCCTAACTGCAGCAAAAAGGCTATACTGTCATTGTGGTATAACCCCAACATATCCTTGATTCACAACTGGATGGCCTCCTATCAGAGTATAGCCTCTATTGAGTGTACAACGGCACGGCTCAATAGAGCCAGACCCACTACTGTACAGGCATGTTCAGACATAGCTGTATCCATAAGAGACTACCTCAAAAGAAGAGCTACACCCCTCCCACACCTTTCCACACAACGTAAGACCTCAGGACATTCCAGCTTTAATAGTTTAAAAGAAACTGACAGATATGTAATACATTTATATGTAATAATGTCATTTTCCTTCCAGTCCACTACTGCTTTTATTTGGTTGGTGAATGTATTTTTAATTTTTAATTTATAACTGACAGGATCAATATTTTTTTATCATTCTGTAAAATTCCTTTCGTGACTCTGTCTTGTTTACCCTTATTTTAATTGTTAATGTGCTGCCGTACTGTTGTTGTTTGTTTTGTGTGTCTTTTGAAAATAAAAAAATGTTGATCACAAAAAAAAATAGTTGGGAATTAATAGTCACTGCAGTTAGACTCTCATTTTTATAACTCTTTAGTATTATCAGTCTAATGTTTTAAATGCTGTCAGTCGGTATCAACTTTTTAACAAAACTTAATACTGAACATGAGGAAAACTCTGGCTGGTGAAGAGGAGAGATGTGCCATGTTTCCTTTAGATAAGTCTTTGTAAACTGGGCACAGAAGTGTACATGTCAGAGTGGGCTGAGTGTCAAAAGAAGCACAGTGCTGTGACACACATGACATGCTGTCTGTGTGTGTGTTACTTGTAGTGTAAGCCCAGAACAATGGCGTTATCTGGGTCGCCATTGCTGACTGGCTGTGCCAAACAGCTGGAGAGATGGAGAAGGAGTGTGATTGAGGAAGGAGGAGGGGAGGGAGGGTGAGTAGTAAGGAGGAATGGGCCTAAAAAAAAGGAAAAAAAGGAGTATGAACAGACCAAGGGGGAGTGGTATGATCTTACTACTGTATGTGGCTCCTCTTCTCAACTAAATGCCAATGAGGTTACTATAAATCAACACTTACTGTATAATTCTGATTATCACGTTGTGCCTCCTACTGTCTGGCTGTGAGTAAGTGCATCTAAATAATACATGATCAAAAAACACTGTTTTTCTCTCACAAAATATTGAATCCTGAGCACCTCAGCTGTAGAAAAGTACACCAAGACACTCAGGCGGGATGATGCGCGCCACACAACCAATTTAAATTTTATAATTTGAAGCTTGTTTTAATCCACAACACTACTTTGTAATCATTTTAACATCGAGGGAAAAAAACACCACCTCGTAAAGCTGCCCAAAAAGGCTCAGACATGCTATCAGACATCAGGCTCCCGTACGAGACTACATATTTGTATTCATACCCTCAAACTGTATTCAGCGGGAATTAACAATGATAACTTGGGTGGTATCTCATTAGTGGAATGCTATCTAGCTAGCTAACACGCCGTTTAGCTCATTATCTTCCACCGCCATCACTAAGTGTGTATTTACAACCAGCGTCGCCACCAACATAAAGACTGTTGCTTTGCTAGTCTGCCTCCTCCCGGCGTCCTTCGTTGTATCAGTGCTGCCAATGAGACGTGAAAGCATGTTTTAGGTTTATCACCTTTTCATTAATGGGTGTCGACCACTATAACCAAGCTATGTCTGTGGCTAACCCGGTAGCCAAAGAGCTAGTGCAAGCCCCCTGTGGTAGTTATATCGATGTTATATCAAGACACTGCTCCGGTTGTCTTTGTAGTCAACACAGAGGCACGAAAATAACTACCGGTCACAGCACTAACGCGACGGTAAACTGAACAGTACCTTTTCTGCGTCGAGCTTGGCAATTACTGGATCATTTCCTGGCACGGAGTCTTTGTTTATGTGATTTTTGTGGGTTGTTTTCATCAATCCGTCTCGTCTCTCTCCTCCAGGAGTCGTGCCGCCCCGGCTGACAGCGCTACAGCTCGGGATGACAGGGACCCGCCCCTAGCAACCAATCAGATGCCGAGGATGTGGAAACTGAGGCAAGCGACATTTTCTATTGGTGGATAGCAGTGTCCATTAACGTGTCGCTAGGGGCGCACCTTCGTCCAAGGGCAGGACACCTGCCACGAAAGGATGCTGAGCGCTGCAGGTGCAGCCAAATCAAGTAATGAAAGGGCTGTAGAAGAAAACATGGAATAGACATGCTGTAGCATGATAAACGACACGTTTACAACAGGCAGCAGCATAAACAAATGGCATAGTCTTTTTTAAGCAGCCTCTTTAATGGGCTTCATAATAAAGTGTTTTTACACATCTTCTGTCAAATGTATCCTATATTCTCAGATTATTTCAATAGCCTAACCCACAACCTCTGAAAACCCTCTAAATGTCATAATCCATAATTCACTGTACTATATGCTTCATTCATGCATTTATATTTAACATGTTTTTGTAATTGCATGCTTTGCCTTTTTCATGTAAAAAAAACTAACAGCTCTAATTATGTTTTGACCACTTGAGGGAAATGTAGTTGTTTAATGCTGACAAAATTACCAGTTTTATCTTGATTAAAATGACAATCCGCTAAAATGTTACCATGTACTAGAGCTGCAACCATTAGTCGATCAGCAGAAAATTAATTGCCAATTATTTTGATCATCAAGTGCTGCCATATTGTCCCTTTTTAAGAGAAAACTGCCAAAACTCTCTGTCTTCAGATTCTTAAATGAGATTCCTCTATGATAGTAAACTGAATATCTTTGGGTTATGGACTATAAGTGGGGACAAAACAAAATATTTAGGTTGCATCGTTTCTGAGTTGATAGACCAAATGACTAATTGAGAAAATTATAAACAGATTAATCAGTAATGAAAATAGCTTTTAGTTGCGGCCCTACTGTCTACTGCTACTGCTTTTCAACTGTCGTAGATATTTATTAAATTTGGAATATAAATATAAAACTTTCATGTTTCAGCTTTTAAGAAAAGCAGATGAAAGAAACTAAGAAGTGGGTCAGCGCTTTAGTTCTCTATTGGGCGCTTTTATGGAGCTTTAATAATTTTAGAACAGAATTGCAGACTCGGCATGTCTTGTTTCACAATCAAATTTGTGTGTGTGTGTGTGTGTGTGTGTGTGTGTGTGTGTGTGTGTGTGTGTGTGTGTGTGTGTGTGTGGGTGGCCAACTTTGTGCACATCAAGCTTGTTTTGTTTCTGCTGTGTTGCTTTTAGGGCACAGGTAGCCTTAATAGATCACTTTTTTTCTCATTTGAAAGGGCAAAATGTTTACATGTAGCCTACTTCAAGTTTGCTCTCTTTTTTTTTTATTTCAGTCAGAGCCATCTGTAGAGAAACACAAAAATCACCAACCCGACTTCGTCAAGGACAGTGTTTTACAGAACATACAGTACACCAAGAAGACAATCTCCAAATATTATACAATAAAAATAAACATATGAACATCTGCACAGTATAATATGACATGAATGTTAATTCATCAGTGGGGGCTCCACTGCTTGGTATACTTTGAGGAAATGTGTAAAGTCATTAAACCACTCTTCCACCTTCCGTTCATCTGTATAACTTTTCTTGCCTTAATCCTCTTTCTCTATGAAATTTGTTAATGTTTGATGATTTTCATTGAATTAAAGCAACTGTCTAAAGGCAGCAAAAACAAAAACGTGTTATATATCAGTATAAAAGTTAAAACAGTCCAGGTAATGTCTGACAAGCACATTGACAACATAACTGAATCAAACAACTTCCTCATGTATGGACTGGTGAATTAAAAGTAACATGGAATGCTGCAACCAAATGTCTTAGGTCACTCATGAAGTCACTCACTAATGAAGAGGAGAACAGAAAAAAAAGGTATGACTTAACAGTATAAAAATGCTGCAGCATATTGGTTCAGGTTCATAATTAGTCAGAACATATTCAGTGCTGTACATGCACACTGCACGTATTAAACATATAGGAGCCATTTAGGCACAGGTTAAATTTCAGGTTCCAGACATTACATCACAACAACATAAAAACAAGCATCAGTTTTCAGTCAGGAAGATAGCTGCTGCTACACGATTGATGCACAACATTCAATGATTGTCGTTGGTTGCGTCTCTTTCTCTTTTTCCTCCCATTGTTGGTGTCACCCATATTTTCAGAGCCTTGCACATGGAATTAAAATACAGCACTTAAAACTATTAAGTTCATGTTGGTAATTACATCTCTCTTTTTTAATATGCATCATCGTGACATAATTCAAATGAAAATGTCCAGTTTCATCATCATTTTTACATTTAACACATTTAATGTGTTCAATTTCCTCATCCCCTTCAGTAAAAGCCTGTCAGAATTTTAATGGAAAAGGAAAATGTGATTAAAATAATATTTTATTATTATAAAATATTATATTTAATAATGTTATATTTAATGTGTCATTGCACATTTCATTTTCAGATTTGTATCATGAATTAAATAATGTAAGAAGCCCTTATATGATCATTTTACATGATCACACGACCTTCCTTTGCAGCTTCATTCCTTCCTAAATACTATATTATACAGGAGGCTGTTTCAGGAAGAAAAGAGTTCATCAATACCTTATTTTATAGGTCTGTAAGCCTGATAACTGACAGAGTAACACAAATGACCAGCATGAGCAGAGAAGATAACAAAACTAAATATAAAATGAGCAGGCATTTAAACAGATTGTACAACAGAGAATGTAGAGAGCACAATAAACCAAATGACCAGAGAGCGCAAAGAGCAGAGATCCAAGTCTTCTGCTCAGCTGTTACTAGAAGTCACAAATACCACCGAGTACCACCAATCTGCAACCTGGCAAAATGAAAGGATACATTCAGTGCTACATGTTCCTCCTTGACAGTTGTTGTGCAACACACACACATTATTTCTCTGCTTTCTGTGTTCTTCTTTTGGGATCTCTGCTTCCTCTGTTCTTCCAGTAGTTTCACTATTTGCTCTCTTTTCTGTTTTGGTTCTTTTCTATCATTGCTTATTTGCATTATTTGAATGGTGTTAAAATTAGATATAAAATTGACTGCTTTTAAATATTGGTGGAAGAAACACAATACAAGCAGGATTTTGGCATTTGCATTTCATGCATTATTTTTTGTGCACATTAAATGAGAAGAAAATACAACAGCTGATTAACATTTCCATTTGATTTATGCCAGCATTACAATTCCAAAAAACTGTGTTTGAGCACTAAATTTTATACAAGTCATTCATTGTATTTGTCGTCTGATGAGGTGAGCTTCATCCCTCAGTCACTACACAGAAACTGCCTCTAGGAGATTTGGCAGCTCCCTCTCCTGCTGACGAGTGTTTACAAAAGTAAAATTTGGTGTATGTAGAAAATTACATGTTGAAAAGCACTTTTCTTGCTAGACATTTTAATTCCATTGTGTTCGTCCACAGGGTGGCAGTGAGATGTTCAATATATGCTAGCATGTATTCTTTCATCCATCTCCTCTTCTTTAATTTTCCTATTGTCATTTTACTGTACCTTCAGCTGGAACAATATCAAAAATAGGGCAATGTAAGCAAGCATGCAAGCTAAATTGCTTTACATGTTGTTAGGGGAGACTGTAGCTCAAGTGGTACACAGGGTCATTCAATAATTGTAGGGTTGGTGCGTTGATCACTGGCTCCTCCTGTCCATATGTCCTTGCCCAAGACCCCGAACCCCAGATAGCTCCCTGTGAGTGCATGTTAGGGAAAAATATGTAAACTGCTTTGGAAAACATTATTACAAATGTGGAGCATGTCAGAGGTATGATGCGACAGCTCAGTCCACGTGTTATTGAAACACGCCAGTGCAGCACTGTTATGTATGAGTCTATGCTAATAATAATAGGCTGTCAACCCATAGTTTACAAACTGTATCCTGTCTCGCTCAGGCGTAGCGAGGATCTGCGCCCATCAGTGACACACGCTGGATGTAGGCTGGTGGGTGGTAGCAAGGAGCTCGTGATGTCTCCATGAAGATTGTGGAGGAGGTGAGGCTTTTCCGGTCTTTTTTCAAGGCATGTCTCCTCTGCCACCGACAGAGTAAAAGTTCCACCTGCTCTCTGAAAAAGCTGGTGGTCAAGGTGTACAGGATGGGGTTCAAGGCGCTGTTAATGGGAAGGATGAAGATGACTACCCAACTGGAAATGGTGCCTAAAGATGAACAGGAAGAAAGTTATCATTATGTTTAAGCATTATATGCCTCTGGATGCTATTCCATAAGTAAAGTGTTCATACAGTAGAACACTGGGGTGTGTTGGTTGTTGTTGATGTTGAAGTAATTATATTATGCTCATTGTTAATTGCACAGGAAACTGTTGGAAATTTTAACCTAACCTAAAACAAAGGGCACTGTTTAATTTCTTACCAGGTATCTCCACCTCCATAAGTGAGAGGATTTTCACCAAAAATATGGGAATCCAGCAGAGGGCATCAGAGAACACTATGAAGAAAAATCTGTTGGCCACAGCCACGTCTCTGTGCAGTCTGCTCCTCAGGTCTGTCGCATTAATGCCGGTTTTATAGATAGAGTAAAACATACTGGAGTAGGAGAAGACGATCACCAGGAAAGCCACCAGGTTTAGACCTAAAGAAATACACATGCTATTCACACACATAAATGTGCATACAACACAGGCAGCCAGCTACAATATATACAGAACACTTCTTCAAACAGTTATTTATACACTGACTTACAAATGTGCATGCACCTATATGTACACAGAAAAAGCTAGTGATGAGAGGCAAACTGGCAGGTCATGAAATAATTCACATGATTCTTATTTAACAGCTTAGTGATGTAAATGCTGGCAACCTTTGAGACAGAATGCTGCTGTAATTCATTCATTATTGTTGGCAGGCATGCGCTGGTCCTCAGTGAGCACACTGAGTAATAAGAACTCAGACTAATCATACATTGTTGATGGAGCCATGGTGTTTGCTGTGTAATACCCCAATCTAAGGTGCAATGTTGTTTCCTGTTCTATTAGTTGGTTGGGACACAGTGACATTGCACCTAAAATTGGATCAGAAGCTTTCAAGATTTAAAAAAGGAGATATTGCATTATATTGACCTGCATGTCCTTACATACAAATCATATTGGATTTTGTTTTCATATAACAGCATGACTGATTAGAGTCAAAAGATGTGTATTTTATAGTGCGGTCTTCATCTTTAGGACATCAATGTTTCTTCAGTTTCATTTGTTGGTAAAAGAGGATTTCCCTTTCTCAGTATGTGTGTATATACAGTATAGACTGCTGATATTTGGAGGTACCTTCAAGTGCAAAATAACAAACATAAGAAATTATGCTATCAACATTTTAGTTAATTCCTAAAAGCACTATTCACTGTAAAATGAGCTTTCAGGAAACAAAAATTGTTTTTTTCAATTTACCCAGAAAAATCCCTGTGGAATATCCTTTGGCAGTCGGTTTTTCTTGCCTGTCAGAGTGCAGGGGAAAGCAGACACCATTACGTCCATAGTAGTTTCCAAACACGTCTTCATTCATGAGGGGAACAGCAGCAATAATGAACCCAAGCAGCCAGATTGAGGCCAGCATCACCTAGCAGGGAGGCGACAAACATGCTGTTAGGATAGGAAAGAGTGCTGTTTAAATTCCACAATGAAAAATTAGTAAGTTTGAATTCCTCACTGTCACTGTCATTTAATTAACAACATGCAGAGCTGTACCTCACTGAGAAAGCAGACAGCAAACCTAAGTGAACTGAAAAGTAATCCAAACTTTTGTTTCCTTCCTGATTTGATGCAAATCTTGATTAATCTTTAAATCTCAACCTTAATAAAGAATACCTAATTAGATATTTTCACACACATCGCTTTTTCAAAATTATTGCAGTGTCATTTATATTGATTTTTGCAGTTACCTAAAAATAAACCTGTTGTTGTGAACCCCGTCTGACCCATAGAAATGCTGCGCCTCCACACATTATTCAAATGTTCTAGGTCTGACTAGTAATTATTGAGATCTGCTCTGCAATATAATTTGCCTATTTCAAATCATTCTTTATAACAGCAAAGGACAAAAAGTGTTTCATACTAAGTGCACTGAACGATTGCTCAGTTAAACACTTGAACCAGAAGAGAGTATTCTTTTCAAAAGAAAACTACCACAGCAAGGTAAATCCAATGTTTTCACATTCCTAAGGTTGTTGATTACTTTACACACCAAACAGCTGGAGAGTACTAAACTCTAGTGCTGCTTATTAATAGATTTCCTATGTAAAACAACATAAAAACTAACAGGGATCCAATCAAATTTATGTGAAAATAAGAAATTCAGTGAAGGAATCTTTCCATGAATTAGCAGGATAGCTTACCCCAGTCTGAAGTTTGCCTGGTCGCAGATTACTGAAGGGGAAGACAATAACCAGGAACTTCTCCAGAGTCAGGTAGGTCAGGAGGAGAACAGAAACCTGAGGGAAAACACTCACTGTAAGAAAAACATCTATTAACAAAGCAGTGCTGCAAGTGGATGTTTGTGCCAAATTTGAGGAAATTCCCTCAAGGTATTCCTGAGATATTGTGTTCAACAGATGATAATCAAATTCTTCCGAGTGAAAACTAGAATCAGGTCTTACAGCTGGATGCTGACAAAATGCTGGGAGCAGCGATAGCAACATTGGCTTATATGGGAATAGTGAAAAAGCAGCATCAGCAGAATTTAGTGTGTAAGTGCAACTGGCAGCTTAACAAGAATACAGATATGTTTTGAATATGTTGCAGTGCATACTGCATGTCACAGCTACCATTTTTACAAAGCAGATTAGTGCAGCTGCATGCATATATGGGTTTTTGTGGTTGTGGGCATTAATCTATATTAAATTACCTCTGAGGAGAGCATGGCCAGGAATCCAATGGTCCGACACGCAACACTCTCCATCCACAACAGGGCGTTACGATTGTACTGCCCACGGAATTTTACATCAAAAACTCCGACAAAAAACAGGTAGACACCCATAAGGCAGTCTGCACCTGAAAGATAAGAGATAGCAACATACATGAGTCCATTTATTGAGAGAGAAGCTGGAAGGCTTTCTGGAGGAGTTCATCTGTCAGCTGTTGGCACGTCCTGCAGCTAGATCCAAAACTTCTCATTAAAATAAAAACTACACATTATTTCAAACTTCCAGCACAGGCAAGAGTAATCACTTACTTGCATTGGTCACACACACATATGGATGTTGCTGTGTGCATGTGTGTGAGAAAGCTGGTGAGTCATTGGGTTAATTTAAGAATTTAAGTACTTTTTTAAAGCTTCAACACTTTATTTTGGGGGTTTCCTGCTCCATTGAAAATGGGAGAGTCAGAGAGTGAAGTAGGGTTGTATAAGTCAAAATGTCAATGGATGTTTAGATTTTTCAGAAAAGCCTTCTTAAATGCATTTCTATCCCAGTTTAAATATTCTGTCTTTTTAAATGCTTGGTTTTGATTTATACAGCAAACCCTGCTAAACTAGGCTGCATAACAGAATGTATAAGCGAAAAAATTATCTGAAAACTTCCTGAATCAATATCCACATCAGTGTTGGAATGAGACTTCTTATTTTCTGTTATTTTAAAATGTATCCTACTCTTGCAAAGCTGTATTTATAAATATATCTTAATATTTAAGCTTGTGGAAGATATTAAAAACAAAACAGAAATTAATCTTGCTTTGGTACTTTAGCCAAGAGAAAGTTAAATAAGCCAGTAAAGCCAGTAAAACAATGCACGTCCCCAATCTGTGATCCAGGAGTGCTCTACTCTCTTGCTGACATGCTGTTCAGTGTTTTTAAACCACATCTTCCTCACTGCAAGTTGTTTTAGCCTTTTCCATAAAGTAAAGAAGATTCTCAACCAAAAGATAGTAATGCGTAATATTAATCAATCATGGAATCACTGCTAAACCTCACAGTCTGGTTATCTTTAAATTATAATGATTCCAACATAAGTTCTAGTTGGTGCACAAACATTTGGTTGCTAAATTTATTCAAGTAATTCTGTATTTGTACATAGTTTAACCCTTATATTCTTACTCACAGCAGAGGACTTTGATGCAGGCAGCATGCAGGTTGTTCTCAGCTCGAATCAGCGACCGCATGCCAATGACTAAGAGGTTACCAAAGCAGGTAATGAAGGCCATGACCCAGACAGACACCCGCAGCACCATGTTAGCCAGCAGGTCCTCAAAAGAAGAGATACCATCTGTGTTAGGCTTACAGGACCTGACATGAGGTGCATAGGAGCAGTACTGGAACGTCTTAAAGTAGCTGGAAAAGAAGAGGGAAAGACAGTGTTAAACAATAACACACGCAGATGAAAAGATGAAGAGACATCATGTTTGGTTATTTACTGATGACAGACATGTGAAGATTGTGATACTTGTGCAGGATTGAGCATACATGTGGGAGAGGTTTTTCATAGGCAGAAACATCTTAGTCTGAATATCTGGTATCTCAATCCCTTCCAGTGCCCTACAGAAAACAGAACATATTTCACCACCGCACAGGCTGCAGCAAACAGCGTATATATGTGTGTATGTGTGTGTATGTGTCGGTACTTACAGAGACTGAAGTTGTGTTAGGTGGTTAAAGTGGCTGGGGTGAATGTGGAGAAGGGGATTATAGGAAATATTTCTGAAACAAGAAACAGGCGATGACAAACTTGACGAACTTAACTTAAAGGCTGCACGGGTTAAATGTAACATATGGCTAAGTGACAGTAAAATCCAGATGTTTTTTATCTTTTTGAACTAGAAAACAGGACAATGACTTACTGTGTTCAATCCTACTTCATGCTGGATACATGTTACTCCACCCTATGTTCAAACTCCACTCCACTTTTCATCACATTTAATAGATATTGTGACACATACAGTACCAGTCAAAAGTTTTGACACACTTTATTATTCAAGTGAACTAAAATGTTTCACTAATAGATTACACAATTATTATTATTATTATAATAAATGTATATAACTACACTTTCATTAACTTACAATATACAGTATGTATGAATGGATCTTTTGGTTGCTGACAGTTTTTCTAGTTATTTACCCTCTATCCCTGAGATTTTCTAAAATGTAATTTAATGCAGCATTAATCAAAGTACTGAAACCAATTTGTGAAATAATACTGCAACAAAGGGTAACAGAGCAAAAAATAAAAAATAAAATAAAGCTTCCTGTTTGCACAAATTTAAGGTTGTGAATTAATCAGTAAGCTCTGGTCCCTTTTGTTCTCTGGAAGTCGGCTGTCCTTGACCTGAGAAGCACCTGATTCAGCTGCATTTTCCAGGACGATGTGTGGAGAGCCCTGTTTCAACTGGGTTTAATAAGGTCCATTGCCAAAGCATTTGATATTATACAGTGAGAAAGGGAATGAGAAGCTGAATGAGAAGCTGAATGAGAAGCTGAATGGAATTTCCACTTTGATGAAAGAAGTTAGCACTCGACTTATCTATCAAAAGACATCCTGACTCACTTACATTCATTACTTACGGTATAAATATTCAATGCATTCCTACCCTACACAGCTGTTTCATGCTTCTTTCATGCTTCTAACCCTAACCCTAACCCTAACCCTTTTTTTTTATAGTTTCTAAATTACATCATATCTGACTATTTGTGAAGTGACAGCATTGGTCTATTAGAGCGTGTCTGTACTTTATTAACTTTATGTAGAGCATGTATGGCAATAGATAATCCCATAGGCTGTAAAACAGGGTTTATCTCAATATTTGTTGTCTGTATAATGGCTTCAAATGTGTGGTTTAACTACTGTTTGTTTTTCAGTTTGGCCACAGATAAAGGACATGTATTTTACAAATGGGGCTGGTGTAAATATCCTTTTACAGGGACAACATGAACAGGCTATTGTTTCTCTGAATGTTACTTCAGGGACATTCAAACCGACATTCAAAACTTCTGAAGCGCTGCTGGCAGAGACGTGACTCTTACTTACCAAACCAATGTCAAATTATTCTCACAATATGACACAAAGGCTTGTGCTGCCAATAGATTCCAATGTTATTTTGATAGCTTAGAACTCATAGGAAGACAACACAGGGAAAGGGAAAGGAGATGATTCAATGCAGCATGCTGAATTTATATCTCATTGCCAGACTTTAATCTCTGGTTACCTACAACCAGGCACAAATTACATAAAATCAAATTTGGCAGAATTTTAAAAAACTGAAGGTGCAGGCTGTCCATGATAATTGTCTTGACGTCGGACATGAAAAATATTGCTCCAAAAGAATCTCTTAGCACCTGTCCTGTTGGGCAAAATTTCAGTGGAGGTATGGTCCATTAAACGGGGCAACAATCTCTTTTTTCTGTCAGTTTTTAATTGTGTTTGTGTGTGTAAATGTGTGGAGGGAATTTGGAAGCAAGGGATCATCAAAATCATAATCACTGCTGGAACATTATATTCTGGTGTAAATTGTACTGCATGTTCTTGCTGTGTGGGTATTTTGCCGCTGTCAGGCTGAATAAAATTTCACTGCAGTTTGTGTGAAAAGTTTTGACAGAGCTGCTCAACTCAGAGAGAGGGAGAGAGAGAGAGAGATAGAAAAAGCTATGAATATTTTTGCTGATTCCAAATCATGATTTTGTTTCAAAACATATCTTTCAAAAAGAAACGTTGAATGATGTGTTCAAATGATTATAAAATAGATTCATGTTGTCCCATAATGAGCTTGCCAGAAAGATGTCATACTTTTATTCCTGTGAGGGTTTTAGGCTGAAACAGTGCACAGTTTGTTAACTCTGGTCAGCAACCAATCAAGGACCACAAATCCAATCCACCACTTACTCTTTAGTCCCATGGATCAGCTGAGCAGACTACACAAACACTTGAAAGACTGCATAACAACTTTCTGTCAAGAGTTCAAACTGTGTGAAACTGACGTCAGACTGAATTTAAAGTGTGGGTGTTTGCCTACTTTTATGACAAACAAGTGTAACTATTCCGTCTATAAAACACATTTTTGACATGTTTTTCACTCAAAGAAAGAAAAATGGATACTGTGTGTTCCAAGGTAGCTCCCTTTTATTTCAGTAGACGTTGCTCATTGTGCACATAAAAATGTCTCAAAGGCCTCTGAATGATGACTCCCCACACATTTAAATGGCACAAAAACAATAAACCACTTATACGTCTTCTGGACTTTTTAATTTTTATTCAGCTGAAAAGCACAAACAGTAACAATAAATTAATTTCTCAATGTTTGTGTTGCTCAGTGAATATTCTTTTTTTGGATTACAGCTGTTTCTTTCATAGTTTGTACCCGAAAAAGTATTTTGGGCAACTTGCAACTTCCAATGGAGCAGCTACGCCAAAAATCTATACACAGCTTGGCGATGTTCCTACATTACTAATCGCTGCATTTATCTCAGCTTTGCTATCTCCTGGGCCCTGGTATTGTGCATTCTGGCTCACTGGAAAGGCCTACAGGAACAGTTAAAGCAAACAGAGCTGTCATTATGTTATTAAATACACTTGTGCTTTTTCCTGCCTATGACAAGTTAAAATATTTGAGGTATGTTCAAATTCAAATGTATATTTTTGACACTTTAGTGAGGCTAGGCAATTGGCAAGGGAGGCAGCTGATAAGTTCTGTCGTCATATAAACACATAACTTATGTCCAAAAATATTACGAGTACACTGAGTTTTCCATCACGTCGCTTATTTTTCCACTCTATTTTCTGTAATATTGTTATGAAAAATAAGAAGCAAATAGTTTCAGTCATGTGGAACCATCTTTTCCATTTTTACAAAATGTCTGTTAAGCTACTCATAATTCTCACATGCTTGCTTTTTTTGCAGTTCTGCATCATTTATAGACTTTGTAGAATTCAGAGACCGCTAGACACAGAAAGATTAGCCTGATTCTGCCTCCAAATAAATATGATACTCAAGCTCATTATTTTTTCCCATTATGACATGACTCTGATGGCCAATCCTTAGTGACTTCTGCTAAAAACTTGGTGGACCACTCATGTGTACAATTACCATGCTATTACAGCACTGCCATAACAACTCATAATTTTTCGCTTTTGTAGATTACTTCCTCAAATAATTGGATTCTCTCTCCTGTGCGAGACATTAACAATAGCATAAAGTAAACATGAAGTAATGTTCCCTGAATCGAATATTAAACTGTAAATTAATGAAGTGTTTTTATAATTTATACTCTCCATTTCCCACTAATCCCCTCCTGTTATCTCACGTAATGGAAAGCTTGTGTCCACGGGAGCCAGACTATCAGTTACTCACAGTTTAAGGAGGGACTTGGAAACGCTCTTAAAAGTATTTCTCGGCAGCTCCCTGATCCTGTTGCTGGACAGATTCCTGAAGCGGGTGAAAGAGAAGAAAAATAAAGAAGAAATGGTGATTCTATAGCCAAAAAAACAAAATGAGACACACGCAGATTCATTTAGATCCATTGTATACTCATTTATTATCAAATATAGGCAGTGGAAAGCATATGTGCAATACACTTGTTAAACCAAAGCAGTTACTACCAGAATTAAATAAATAAACACCTTTGGCCATTGAGGCTGGTGGAAATCATATGAGCATTAAGTCAAAACTGATTTATCCATCACAAACTTTAATAAAATACATCTAATATAATATGAATATCTATCCATTACTGACACTTTAAGACACTGAAACTTAAGTTTTTTTAACATCTGCCATAATATGTCTAATAATGTTTTCTTTCCTTTTTATGATTTAAATATTCATAATATTTCTAGTGTCACTATATTCTAATCAATTTTTAAAAATTACATTTTACACAGTATGATGTTATATTTAACTTCATCATTCTAGTGGCTGCCAATGAACTTTATACAGTGGTTTAAAAAAAAATTAAATTTGGGGAATTGTTTCGTCTTAAGCACCAAGTTACATTAAACAGCAGTTCTCATTGTTTGATAAATGAGCTGGAAATGTTTATTGTTTCATGTTTTCATGATCGAGACTATTACGTAAAATGTGCAGAATTGATTGACATCTGCGACTCGTTTAGAAAATGCATTTAATTTGAGTCATGCTGTGAAAAATCAATTTTCAATCAGTAATGAGGTGCTGACACCACCAGAGCAATTTAAATAGACATTTTTTAGTTCCACTGAAATCCAGTGATTGATTAGATTAACCACTTCTTATTAATTAGTTTCATCAGATGTAAACTCATTGATTGTATAAACCAAATGAGAAAGATACAGACAAAAAAGCAGTTACTCACAGCTCAGCCAGTTTCCACAGGGACTGGAAGGTGTTTTCAGGGACTCTTCCAATCTTGTTGTCCATCAGTAATCTGAACAGAACAGAACTGCTGTAAGAAACAATACAGAGTGGTGCATTCTGGTGTTTCAAGCCGCTGTGGTGGATGCCTGCAGGGACTGGATGCAATCTTATTTGTTGCATATAGCAACCAATTCCCACAGTGCCCCTTCCATTAACATTGACTCAGTACTGACTCAAACGGACCTGCCTGAAAAAAAAGGTTTCAGAATTATAATAAAACTTTTTCAACCTTCTTTTGCCCTTTCACACATTCAAACTTAGTACTATTTAGCCTTCTTGTTGTCCACTGAGCAACACTGGAGAACATCTTTAAAGAACAAATAAAGCACAAACAAGCACTGCTCTCTCGCTGCATCACCCACGGCCAAACTGTCAACCTTCTTCTCATAAGCCTGACTCCTTTTGATGGATCATCATGTCAGCTGGACTGACGAGACTTGCGTCAACATGACGCAATCTGAACACAGATTTTTTTTAATGACTTCCTGTCTGTTATGTTATGATCGCAAATTTCAAGTTAGAACATGGTGAGGAGAAGCGACACAAATGACCAGAAATGTGCTTAATGAACACACACACACACACACACACACACACACACACACACACACACACACACACACACACACACACACACACACACACACACACACACACACACACACACACACACACAGACTTCCATTCATTTATTAATTGCCTGGAGACTTACCCTGACCCTACCATAACCACTACGTGCCTAACCCTAACCATGGATCCAGAAATCAGCATTTTACCAAGTGGGAACACAGCTTTAGTCCCCAATAGGACAAGATGTCCTGAATAACTGGTCCTTAGTCTGAAATGTGTCCAAAAATGTAACCTATGACAGACCACACACATATCTAACATCTAATTCAGAAATCCATTTCTCTGCTACCACTAATGAAAAAAAGACTTGCAAAAATGACACCAAGGCCCTTAAATCATGGCAGTAAATGTTTCTGAGGATATCATAAGGGACACCAGCTGATGTGATGGAGCGCTTAAGTTTATAAAAAATAAAAACAGTACCAGATGGCATGAAACAACTACAGGCAGATTGCGGATCCTTCTTCCTAGACTCAAAGTCTCTGTGTTTTATCCAAGAGAAATGAATGTTTTGGAGCTGGGTAGCACATTATGTGGTGGAAACATTCCTCATAAAAGGTTTTTAAGTACTAATCTCTCATTCACATCAAAGCAGACAGCTTGTATTTATGTTTGGTTGTCGAGGTAAAACCCGGCGACGCTTTCTATCTTGTCGTGTCTGTCAGACATTAAGTGATGGAAGTCGATGAATGTCCTTCAGCTGAATGATGCTAAATGTGAAATCCTTCTGTTTCTTCCTTGTAACAGTCTGGATACTTTATCATCCGTGTGATCACTATAATTTAGGCAGTAGCTTTTGATTCTGACTTTTCTCTTGGTGTTCACTGTGATAAAGTTGTACAATCATGTTGAGGATTATTGTGGAAATCAGGCTCCTTTTCTCAGTTGAGGAACTTGAAAACGTCACTTATGACTACTGTTACGTTGAGTTATGGTGCACAATGCTGCTGCCATTGCACCAGTCTGTGTTACCCTGTAACACTGTGTACCGTGTAGTCTTTAAAAATGATTGTACTCCTGTCTGCTGGTACATCTCAGTTTAAACGCCCTACGCCATCTGAGCCTCATCACTGCTTGAGCTCCTCTGGTGCCTGAAAGGGCTTCTCAGCTCATCATGTCAGGCTTGCAAAGTTAGCTTCTTCTCTTTATTCCCACATTAAACTCATTTCTTTACTTTAATTAAAATTATTGTACTTGTTGAAAGTGTATATTAATCATGTTTATGCTGTTAGCCCTGAGCTCACCTCTGTCCTTGCAAAGCAAACTTTTGAACTTTCAAGCTATACAAATAAATATTAGTCTTTGATTGATGGTGAAATGGTTGCAGGTCTCTGCTGTGTCTGTAGGTATTTGGTGTCCTGGTTTGAAAGAAGACAAGTGTGTTGGGTGTGTGAGAGAGAGAGTGACAGAGAGAGAGAGAGGAAAACTGAAATGGAAATAAAGTTTAAAGTCACTTTGAGGACTAACTTTTCACAGATAGTGGTTACTCTTGAACATTACAATACACCTGATAGCACAGAAAAAAGGAAACAAGTACATAATCTACAATATCAACAGTAGCTGCACCAAACTCTGCATGATGAAGCAGCTGTAAGTAATAATATAATTTTTTTTTTCTTCTCTGCGTTAAACCAGATTGAGTTTATGCACCATTGAGTCTTTAAAACTACAGAAATATGCTGAGCAAGCATTAAATTCTATTTATTTCAATGATAATTTAATATTAAAATTATCTTGGCTCCACCAGCTTGTTTATTCATGGTCCTGAAGATTTTAATATTGACGTTGCGACTCTGCCAGACACTTTTCAGCAACTTTTGCAGAAAAAAAACCATACTGTATATGGCTAAATGTAATTGGCAAACTTTTACAGTGCATACTTTCAGTATCACCTGAGGAATAAATGTTTTTGTAGGTAAAGACCTTTTGACATAACTGATGACAGCAACCCTATTATTAATGATTGATGTAGTGTGGATGAATGATGTAGCTACAATCTGGAAACTTCAAAATCTCTCTAAATGGCATAGAAACATGGTTCATGACTCTTGTAAGCTCCTAAAAGAGATTGTGTTTCAAGCATTTGAATTTGTGATGTGTTTCTGAGTGGGACACTCACAGCACTTCCAGCTTGCTGCATGTCTTCAATATGGAGTAATTCAGAGTTTGAATCAGATTTCCCTCAAGATCCCTGAAAGCAGAAAAACACAGAATGTTTATTTAGCATGTGTATTTATGATCATACATAAATATATGTATAGTTCTGTATGAATTCATATGATTTTGCTTAACTGAACTTTTACTTCTTTCAAAATGTATTCCAAATTTACATAAAAGAGAGAATAAAATGTTATAGGTACAACTTGAATTCCACAAATGATATCCCTGCAAGTACGCCTTGACCAGGCCAACAAGACCCCAGCTCCCCCTTGTTCTCTCTCTTCTCTCTTATGTCCTTCCTGATGGCTTTTAATTTAAACTTTTTTTTTCTTAAAGGCAGCAACATTAGAGTCTACCTAATGGTGCAGCCCCACTGTATGCAAAAAATTCATATAAGCTCGCAAATTGAGCTGCCCCACTAAATGTGACACACAGCCGTTCAGAAAATTGTTGGTGCTGCAGATTGATTGGCTGCTGATAACAAGTCTGATAACAAGGTAACAAAGGAGTGACTGGTTTCCTCTGACCTGCACCATCAGTCTGGCTCACACACCCGACAGAATCGCCAGCTAAAAAAGCACAGCATGGAACCATCTCCCTTCATGGACTGGTAACATTAACTGATCATAGCACAGCATAACAGTACACAGATCAGCACAGGGCTGCTTTGCTTCTGTCAATTTGTATATATTGATCTGGTTTACTTTTTGTTATTATTATTTGGTTTATGTTGTGATGTTTTGTCATAGTTACATTAGAGTACTGGATGGCCAAACCACAAAATTGACGATAGTCATGCTTCACTCAGGCACTTATAGAGCTAAAAGTTACATCCAGTAACTACTGTGTCTTTCCTAACCTGTAAATTATCCCACACTGATCATGTACATATACTTTGAATTGGCCTTCATTTGCAAGCTCCTGCTTCACTTGCTTTCTTTGTTTCACGTGTGTTCATGCTGTGCACAAGGAACATACAAAGGGAGAGCAAAACACACTTTCTAACATGCACCCAACATGCGCACACTTGTGTACACAAACACTCACTCACACACACACTCACTCACACACACACACACATTGTCTTTCACATAGCAATCTCCCTTTTGTTCTTTAGTTAAGTACATTTAATTTACTTTATTATATTCTAAATACATGCTTTTGCATACACATGCTTGTCTATTTAACGTTACACAAGAGTGAATGATGCCAACCTCAACTATTCAGAACTCCAAAACCCTTCAACCTTTTCTAACTATTTAATTAGCTAATTTAGTTATTTAATTATTAGTCCGAGTTCCAAGTTGATATTTTAATATATCTGATAAAACAAGATTGATTAATAGGCTATCAATTTTCCCTTTTTGAGGGGTGGTGAACAATGGTCAATTTAATGCAAGTTAAATTCTATTACTTATTAAAAATATTGATTATTTCTGATAATAATAAGTGGAGTGGATACGAGTGTTGACCAGCAACCTGCAGCCAACAGACGAAAGTACAAATAGCATGAGGTCATTATTAGTGTCAGATTCATCTGGCTGGTGCTCTCCAGTCTGCACCCTCTAACCAAAAATAGTTTGGTTGACCTGACCGACCACGGTGACATCGGCTGAGAACACTACGCCACTCCAGTAGTCGAGAGGGTTACTCATTTGATCGTCATCCTTTCAGCTACGCAACCTCTATTTACCAGGATCATTTGCTTTTAAGTATGCACACATCCATCTGTCTGGTAAATTCATTAGAGCTCAGGCATCTAATGAGCCACACACCTGCACACACACACGCACACTGTCAGAGGAGACTCACAGCCAGTCCAAGGCAGGCATGTGTTGACAGAAGCTCGGGTGAGGAAGCTGCTGCAGCGAGGTATCCACCATGGATCTGAGGAAAGAACGGAAACGTGTCACCACAAAACACTGAACTACACTGCACAAGTTCCCACCATGACAGCAAAGCAGAGATGATACTCTGTGGTGTTTGAACTCTCATGAACAGCTTGTACAGTATGCCTGGGAGCAAATGATCTGTGACTTGTTTACAAAAAGAGAGAAACAGCAGATGAGGATAAACAAAGATAAATGGAATTTAATGCTAAAGCTGGATTAAAAGCAATGCAGTGACTAATCTTTTAGACAGCAGCAAATTAAATATCTAACAAATGGCTCCTCACTATATGAACATTTTGACTTATGTCCAAGTAACTTCAAACAGTAGCACAGCAATAATATGAATAAATAATGTCGTCCGATCATTGTCCTGTAGTCAAAGGGTTATCCATACTTCCTAATTAATGCAACTACAATAACAAAATGTAATGATTTATGTATCTAAAGCATCAACATATCTAACAGTACTAATGCATTAATAAGCTAACTTTACAAAAAAAAAATCATACTTAAAATTACAACATTTTAAGTGTGTTTTTGGATTGATTTGAGACCAAACCAGGACCCAGGGACTCTGCTCTGATTCCACTGATGAATGGGGAAATCAAAAGAGAATTATATGGTCACTCCTGTCTTAAGAGTCCTCCCGAGAGTAATAAACACTCTTTGAAGAGGCAGGAGGGGACAGTGGGAGCAAATTTACAAGGCTTTTATCTCTTAAGCGTAAACATTAAAGGGACATTTATTGAAATTGAAACATGTCGAGTGGAAGAGAGTTGAAAAAAAGAAAAGATAAAGTCACTGAGTTAAGAGGAGAGATGAACTGTGGGACATGTAGGAAGCAGACGACAGCATAAAGGGAAGAGACACAAGCAAAGACTGTGAGAACAATTCAGTAATCTCACTATTGTATAAAGAATAATATGAGGGCTGATCTAGATTCAGTCAGAGAAGCAGATACTGGATGGAGAGGGAGGAGATTGCAGCAAGAGATAAAGAGAAGAAAAAGATGAAGAGAGAGACATTCAGAAACGTGATTTGGTCTCTAAGGATAAAAACCAAACATGGTTGTGAATTTTTGAGGGAAACAAAAAATAAAAGTACAATATCAAAACACATTATTTAAGGTAAAATAGAGTCTTAGGTAAATGTAAGACTTACTGGCTTATGAAATGTAATGAAACAGAAATGGATTGCTATTGTTGATATAAGATTCCACTGACTGACTCTTTATTTACTCTGTGTCTGGAAGAAACTTAATAAAAGAAAACTGGGGAAAAAAGCTCCAGTTTTCTTCATGCCTAGGAAAAAACTTATCCAAACCTATTTTTTGGTAAACTAAGTACAGTGATGGTATAATTTTATAACATGGGATTACTGTCTGATTTTTGTTTGAGGTCTGACATAACGATTATCTCAAAAATAATAGACACATTTAGTCTGATCCCTTCAAATAGCTGTGACTATTTTCTTTTATTGACTACTTTCAGGTTAGCAATTAGTAGTGAAAAGTAGGCTTTGGTTTTCTTCAAACTATATTGATTTCCTAGACATATGCACTACTGATATGAAATCAATTGCTAATCTCAGTGAAATCTCAGAAAATGCTAGAATCTGTCTGATATTAGAAATCAGTAAACACTGACACAGAATAATTTTAAGAAAAACGATGCAACTTACAGGTACATGAGAGACTCGAGCCCAATGAAGGTGTCCTGGGACAAGCTGTTCAGTGGGTTATGATCCAACATCCTGGCACAAAAAAAAAACAACCCCTGTTTGTCTTTGAGTGCGCTCTTGTATATTTCAACATCAACGTAGTGTCCTTTTAATGTGCATTTATATACGACCAAAGTGTACATAACACAATAACTCTCTCACACATACATGTAATGTAGACATATGACTGAATTACAATGGCTCCCCATACAGAATTCAATTTAAAGTTTTATTAATAACTTTCAATTCTTACAGGGTCTGGCTCCACTTTACATTTCTGAACTCCTCATACCTTATCCTGCACCAAGATCCTTCAGATCTGAAAATCAGATGTTGTTACACGCTCCAAGGCTTAAAACTAAAGGAGACCATGCTTTTACCGTTGTAGCCCCAACTCTATGGAACAAACTCATCCTCCCTATCAGGTCAGCTGAGTCAGTGCCTCATTTTAAAAAGCTTTTAAAGACCCACTTGTACAGACAGGCATTTTTATAATGTTATGTAATTGCTGCTTTTTGTTGTTTTATTTCTTGTTTAATGTTTCATCTATTTTTACTTGATTATTGCTTTTATTGTGTTTTTGTGTATGTTATTCTATCAATATTGTATTGTGTGAAGCACCTTGTAACTTCAGTTTTGAAAGGTGCTATAGAAATAAAGTTTATTATTACATATATGTTTGTGTTTGAGTGTGTGCATGTGTGTCTATTACTTACAGCCACTCTAACTGGTGGAGGTCCCTGAACACACCAGGACTAAGGATGGATATCAAATTCTCACTGAGAAACCTGAGAGAAGGAGTGAGGAGCAGAGAAAAATGGGATGCATGAAAATACACCCACTAATTCAGTTTCTCTGACTGCCAAAGATATACACAGTGCACAAAAACATATTTAATCCTCATGTTTTAAGTACTACACACAGTTACAGACAACAAGATCAAGAATTTTCTGACTGCAGCTAAAACTTGTTCAACTTTCTCTGCAGCTTTGTTTTCTGATTTTGACAGCACTAATGGCAACCAAAGACCATCTGAGGCAAAACTTTGACAGTGACACTGACAAAGTCAGAAATCTGGGACCAGATTCTCACAATGTGACTGCTGCTACAACTCACATCAGGGCATCTTGTACTTTGGGACTTTAAGAAATAGTGAAGAACAGCTAATGAAGCTCCTTGAATTTCTTCTCTTGTACACATAATGCTACTGTAGATTAGTTGATAAATATGGCCCCTAACATGAACTGATTCCTGCCCATTTTCAGAGATAAGCTTGTCAGAGATACACATGAGCATAAGAAAAAAAAAGACTGGACTAAAGGGAAATAAAATCCATGTAGGTATTTCAGCAGAGACTAGTGCAGTGCACTGGTGAGGTAAGCAGCATACTCACAACCTCTTTAGATTGTACAGGCCACTGAAGGCGTGTTTGGATATGAACTGGAGGCTGTTGTTTTGCAGAAACCTGGGAACAGAGAAAAAAATGCATTTGGAAAAAAAACTCTTCTATTTGTACTTTCATCTGAAACTTCCCACTGGAGCTCTTCATCTCTCTCATGCATATAAACGTCATTTTTACACGCATACACCTATTTCTTGACTTTGGACTTGACTTTTCTTGAACAGAATACCAAAGTGATTAATACCCTGTTGTAATCATCATCATTGCACTTCAGTTAGAACGAGAGGATAATATACTCATCAGCATATTCTCCACATCAACACACAGAGGATGACGATCTGTTGCTCACATGCAAATCATGACACTTGATAAAACACTAATAATAAGCCAGAAAGTATTGACGTTTGATCCTGGTGATGAAAGTTCAGAAATGTGCTCTTTTTCATGGCTTTAGGCAAGCTTCCCTGTTTGGGTCTAAAGAAGAGTGTGACGAAGAATACTGTTTCCACTGCTAAGATATTTCTTTAGTTGCAGTTCTTTAGAAAAGTATTGCAGAGGAAATGTACAAAATACAAGGACAATTGTTGTGAATAATATTAGCTCTAGCTACAGTGGCTCATCAACTACCTGCTAATCATGTTGGGAAGTAACAGCCCACAGTTTTTCTACTCAGTTCGGAGAGTGTCTGGGATTTGTTTTCAACGTGTTTAGAGTATAAAAGGTTTGGTTACTTTGTTAAGCTTTGATTGTTTAAAGGAGGTTTTAGCTAATTGTGCATCAGATAAAGAGCAGAGATGAGAATATTTGCATATATTGTAAGTGAATTAAGTAATAACAGTACTAGTCTCACAATACCAGGAAATTTGAAAATCTCATTTTCACCTGCAGTTGATTCTCATATTTATGTTGGTTACATCTAGGCACCCAGTTTTATGTCAATACATTATATAAAGCTAGAAAGGTAAACACTTTCAACAAAAAGACAGACAGTGTGAGGAGCGCAGATGTGTCTGTAGTAACAACTGAACCAAGTCAGAAAAATTGGAGGAGACCAACCGAGACAAACAGCACAACGGGATCCTTGCTAAAAATGTCACTGTGAGTTAGGTAACATAAAGATTGATTGGACGTTTTGGTAAAGGTGTGTCTCTAGAAACACCTGAACCGAGTAACTGTCAGAAAAATCGAAAGGAGACCAACAGAGATGAACAACATAAAAAGATCCTTGCTAAAAGTGTCACTGTGAGTTGGATAACATAAAGATTGATTGGACATTTTGGGAGAGGTGTGTCTGTAGAAAAACCTGAAACAAGGTAAACTGTCAGAAAAATTGGAGGAGACCAACAGAGACAAAGAGCACAGAAGGATCCTCTCTAAAGGTGTCACTATGTGCTGGAGAACATAAAGGTTTCTTGGACATTTTGGGAAACTTTCTAAGATTAATGTTTTTCAGGCTTCCTCCAAGTTCCAGGCTTTTTAATGCTACCATACTTGCAAAATTAGACACATTTCATTGTTGAAAAGAAGGGGTATAAAAGCATCAGTGTATGATGTGTATGCTGTAATTAGGGGCAACAACACCTAATGCACAAAGATGCACACTACAGTCCTGTCACATATATTTTCGCTCCTGACTTTCAACTAATTTGAATAACAAGAATAATACTGTACCAGTGTGAGGATTAACTACAGTATATGGGATCAAATATGATCATGGTAATACACTGAGAGCTTGATGCCGTTGTCAGTATTTATTAGCAATTGTACTTGCTAAAATAGTCGTTTTTTTAATGTATAGTGTCAGAAATCTAACCAGTTATGTTTCTTCACTAACACTAATCCAATATGTCTCACAAACACCTACACACTAACACAAGGTTAGATGTACTGATCCATGTCAGTTATGAAGCCAGATGACATAACAGGGCTGAACAAAATAACAAGCTTAGCAAAGCATTTGATTTCTGTTTTAGTCTGTCACAGCAGGTTTTATATCAACTTGCTGAGGTTTGAGGCTGTTAGTTTGTAGTTCTGTTAATAAAATATTATGTTAGATGTCTTTATGTCAGTGCTGGGGAGGGTCTAGTTGTGACAACTAGACTCCTCCTTTTTGCAGTTGTTGTTTTATAGTTTGCCTGTGTTTAGTATTTGTCAGCATGATTTATGAGAGTTTTCTAAGTGTGTTTTTAAAGGCAACTTGATGCAACTCAAGTAAAATAAGGCAACATAGATGATTAAGGGGTGACAATAAAAACATATTAAAGCTGCATTATCAAAGATGTACTGTGGCTTTTACACAGTGCGCATTACAATCACAATGTGCACGTGCATTCATGAAATATATTTATTAAATGATTATTTGAGTAATGTACAAACAGTAAATAAAATCTGAAACGAGAAAGACCAGTAGCTGTCTCTCTGCTTCCCTCATCATCAGCAAAACATCATCAATGACTTATGAGCAAAGTTTGAATGAAGCTTTTATATTTGCTTGGACAACAATCTGTCTCACATAATTTAATCATTATAATAAAACTGAATCAATATAATCATAGCAGTTTGTTTGTTTCCATCTGCAGAGAAAGGGAGTCACTCACAAAGGAAAAACACAACTGTTTTTCAAAAGACACAAATGTCTGACTGGCACTGAGTTAATGTATCTCAATAAAATCATGCTTGCACAAAGCATTAAAATTGTCAACTAATTCAGCTCTGCCAACACGTGAATTAAGAGACAGAAAACAGGAATGACAACAATAACAATAAAGCTAGATGTTGATGTGACAGCACATTATACATTTTAATGTGTGTCTTTAGCTCATTTTAATTTTTGATTTCAGGGCTCAATTTGTCCAACAGAAGCAATAAAAACAGTTTATTGGTTATAAGATGGGGCCTTAGGGCAATGATGAATTAAACATCTTGAAATAACTGAGACAGATAATTAAGTAGCCACACTATACACACTGAATGTAGAAACACAAGAACATTGACTAAACCAACCAACAATGTATATTATGAAGAAAAAGCAGCAAAAGAAATACTCACAGTCTCTCCAGGGCAGGGTATTCAGAGAAGACATAATCAGACAACACTTGGATCTCATTGCTCCTCAGCGACCTGTAACAAAACCCATGAAATGCCAAGGTTAACGAAATACATTGCATATTTCACAACAATAAACAGACACCTGCAGTGATGGTACACTCAGATAGAGAGAGTAGAAAGAAAATGAGTCAAAAGTTCTGAAGCATTATGAGCAATAAACATGAAATAAAACTTGAAATATGTCTTAACTACTGCTATTTTATTAAGAAATGGCTTTTAAGGGCTTTAACATTTCCACAATAATATAAGCATCATCTGTCAGAAGGCAAAACAAGGACTTGAAATGGTTACTTCAAAAAAAGAACATAATAGCAACGGAAAGTCTTGGTGGCTGATCCCAGAAGTTATATTGGAAGTAAAGTACATAATTTTTCTATAAAAGATTGAACTTATTTATGCTTGTTAAATCAAAGCATTGCACAAAAATGGGGGAAAAAAGAGCTGTTTTACACATTATACTAAAATATCCCACTTATATATATGTACACTCATATGCATTCATTGTACACAAACACACCCACAAAAGAAATGTATATAAGTATAGTTATTGCTTAACAGATAGCATTGTAAAATATGGATTTGATGAACAATAAAGCAAAGTGGTAATAAAATCAAATCGGCCATTTATTATATACAACAAATCTCCAGCAAATGTGAACAAACTGGACCACAAAGGCAGGAACAACACACTGTATTGTATAAACAAGAATTTCTCTTGTCTCCTGAACAAATTGACTTTGCAAAATTAATAAACGTCTGTTGACATCTGTGACAGAGGATCAACAGACCATAAACACAAACACATTAGTAAAAAACACAACTGAATCCAAACCTATTAATTGGCTTGTGAGTACTTACAAACAAAAAGAAAATTGAATACTGTTTTTTTTCATAGTCAATATTTTATGGTTTAATGATGCAGAATTATGCTCCTGCTGAAAATGTGGTAAAATGTTTCTTATATGTAGCTTGGTAGTGACCCAGACTTTCCTTTAAACAATTTAAATCTTCAAGCTAAGCAAGAATGATACTTGAAGCAGACAAGGTAAAATCCGGATGATGAGATCTCATTAACATGGGAAATAACAGGAGAGAAATAGACATTTATGGTGATTTACAATCATCACCATCATTTATTCAGCCCACAACTGCTTTTTGTGAACTGCTGACAAGTTTTCCAAATCAGGTTTTTGTCATATCAATATAATTTCACTCTACATCACATTCATTTGAAGAAAAACAAAGATTAGCTTTCATTGTATAAAACGGATTTTCTAACAGGACTTAATAAGGAGACAGGAAGTCCGAGGCAGAGAGGCATCTGCTTGTGATGTGTTTCCATCACAGGAGATATTCAAAGAGATCCACTATCATCATGTTGGTGAGGGTCAGATTGAGTTCATCCGTTATAGACAGCCATACAAAGGTTATTTTATAAAAGCAAAGAGGCACTTTTAAGAGGCCATTAAAGATAAAATTGTCTATCTATTGTCTGTTTCTTCTTATCATTAAAAGTAAGGGATTTCTTAGATGAAAATATCTGAGTTTGTTAATTACTGCTGCAGACTTTCTGTTCATGTATTTTTTAAGAATAAGAGACATGATATCAAGGCTTATGATCCAGACACGTGTATGCAGAAATTGGAAAAATTGAAATACGTACTAAATGAAAATTGGTTTGACCTTTAATTAAATGTTGTTAAATGCACTTCATACTTTCAACACAATCATCCACAAATACTGACACATTTGACTTACTTACAGAGACACTACAGCATTTTTTTCATTGTACTTCCATAAAGTTTAGGGGTCAAATTTAGAATAATCAAAATCGATGCAGCAGGGACTGAGATATCCACTTGTTAAGTCCCTAATGAGTTTCACATCCTGCAAAGCTTTTACTTAACCTTCATCTTCTACAAGCTCAAACTGAGGTAACCCTGATGATGGTAACCCATTTATGGCTTTCAGACTTGACAAAGTATGTCTGAGTCTGTATCACTTACAACTTTGTTTTAGATGACCAAACCAACCAAATAAATTCTGTAGAGTTTGTTCATGTGCTCTGGGAGTAGAGGCTGATAAATCAAAGGGAACAGGAAGCCGCTAACTGACAGTAAAGATTAAGCAGACAATGAGAAATGAAAGAAACAGTGTGACTTCATTAAACGAGGCATAATAATCAGTGTATAACACATTTTCAGCCAATTAATGAAGCTACAATTTACAAAATCCCTCAAAATAAACATCTTTATTTAGAGAGCTGACATGTGGGAGTTGAATGGGTAATTTAAGTGTTTTTCATGGTTCTCAGGCAATTGAGAAATCAATAGTGCAAGGCATCTTAATGGAAGAGCAAAATGGACAGGAACGGATGATTTGATTAAGCAATGAGACCTCAAGCTAGAATGAGCTTTCATGTATAAGCTGGGACAGAGAGGAACAGGAAAATGTCAATAATAATGATAAACTGAAGTAAATTATCCATCCATACATATATATACCCCTTAGACTCTAAAAGCAAGTTGATGGACAGATGAATGATTGGCAGATTAGCGACACTGACTTTTATATTTATTAAAACAAATTTTGGTTTATTTTACTCAGTGTTCAAGCAGTGGTTATGTAATTTAAATCTGGTGTCAGTTTTTTTAGTTAAGGGATTTCTGTTTTCTCCGAAATAAAATAATCAACAATGACGAGAGAGATAATGCATTTATAATGGAACATGGTATAACAAATGAAAAACATGACAGGATAATGACTGTTTGGGTTGATCATCGATAACACCCTTATTAACCATGGAGGTATGTCAAGAAGGCTGGGAGTGCAGGGGTAAAAATCTGCCTACCAGCATCCCTAGAGACATCACATCTGTTTAATATGTACACAACCGAGTTTGCCATGCAACTAATGGATAAGTGTATCTATTATTGTATATATTTTTTCCTTGCTCTGTGGATGGTCTGTGCCTGTCCTGGGTGCTGGTCTGAGGATACCCCTGCTGGTGAACTGGACTCACAAGGAAGCAGTTTCCATGGAGACCGTAACAGTTGTGACCTCTGCTCTCTGGCTTTGCTCTGAGGTTGTGATGGTTACAGCAGCTATTTTCCACTTTTTAAGAACTAGTAATTCATAAACTAATTTTCACATATTACAAACAAAACTGGGGACATTAAATCTCAGGTAAAGATGTGAAATTTTGCAGAAAGAGGTGACAGGTAACACACAAAGGTAAAAAAGCAGGAGGATGGTGTGCAGCAATAATTGCTGACAAAATAAAAATAGCTGAGAGCAAAACACAACAAAGGGCAAAGGAAATGTCATTCATTTTAGTCATCTGAGAGTCGTGGTAATTGGATTTTTGACCTTTTTTCAGGTCCTTGCTCTGTTCAGTGAGATCCTTTTGTCAGAATTTCTATTATTAACTAGAATAAACTGATAACATTCATTCAAAATTATGTTATTACAGGCATTCAACTTTGAGATTGAAACTTGTACTGATTTGTTTTAAAATTGTCTATTTGCCCAAGTCAATTAAATGTTTTCATTTTCAATTCCCTGAATATTAACTATATCTGCAAGATTAGAAAGACATCCTGACAACAGCACTGTCAATTCTAACTTAAGCTAAAGCCAAAAGGACTGTGGAGATTTCTTACTTTGAACTCAAATTGGTTGCCACAAGACATAGACTTAGACTTATAGACTCACATTAACTTCCTGGACACTTAGACTAAACATGCACACTAGTTGTGTAACCATCACCTTAACCACTGCCACAAAATTCCACTGTCCCCAATTAACTGATCCTAAGTTTGAAATATGTCCCCTTGACATATGTCTCCCCCCCCCCCCCCCCCCCCCCCCCCCCCCCACACACACACACACACACACACACACACAAACACACACACACAAACACACACACACACACACACACACTTACACCATCAGTACAACACTCTGATGAAACTTACAGCCAGGTAACATTTGGAGAAATTTGTGGAACATCCTGCAGGTTGACCTCCACACACTCAACATCTGTCAGTATGCAATCACAGCTCTCTGGATACTCCTGCAAGACTGCACACAATACACACATGCACACAAACAGTATATATCAGGATTCATGGATTTTTTTTTACTACAAAGGCTTGTCAAGCAATATCAGTGGATTGTATAGGACACGGCATTGAACCTGTTGGGCCAGTCACAATTTCCAGCAGAATCTCCACTGGGAAACAAAAACCTGGGATTGATGCAACCTTAACCAAAACTGTTGTGGATTAATCTTTGGTCAATCAACATTTGATTAATCGAATAACCATTTCAGCTTTATTTTCCACCAACGTGTCTGTAGCTTCACCACAAGACAAGATAACGAGTAGAAATATCAGATGTATTCATAGTCTCTCAATTGCCTCTGTTTCATCTCTGTGCGATGGCAGGAGCTTGTAGTTATGTGTAGTAGATTATGTTCAATTCAATTTAATTCATTTTATTTTATTTATAACACTAAATCACAACAAAAGTTATCTCACGGCACTTTTCACACTGAGCAGGTCTTGACTATACTTTTAAATTTAATATAAAGAGACCCAACATCCCCCCATGTAAGAGGTGAGCAGAGGTAGCAAGGGAAAGGCAAATAAGTTAGTATTGGATATTTTGCTGTTAAACACAAAACATTATGCAATCATCTGATGAGTCTGAACACAGACATACACACATGCAAAAAGTGAGTACTTACACATATGGCTTATGGCTTGAACGATTAATTGTTTAATTGTTAAGTTGATTGTCAGAAAATTATTCTATAAATATTTTGTTCAACAAAGTTTAGTTTCAGCTCTTCAAATGTGAGGACTGGTTTGAAGATGTCATCTTGGGCTTAAGGATATTGTTATTCCTACTTTTTTTTTATAGCGAATGATTAATCAAGACAATTATCTATAATGAAAATAATATTAGTTAATGTTAGGTGCAGGCCTAAGACATATACACATCAATGTACATAAACACACACTTACAGCACTCCAGGGAGTCCACAGGATTGGGATTCTGTAGTGTTCGACCAAATAAGTCAGCCCAACCGACGTTATCTCCTGAAAAGCCAAACAAGGAACAGCAATTATCTGAACACCGGAGACAGATAAAATCCAGAGAAGAACACTCATCTCGATAGTGTTGATTCCTATGAAAAAATGACTGGCTAAAGAAACGTGGCAGGAACAGCAAGAGACAAGATAATCTTGCCAAAATCACTTTAAAAATCTCTCAGCTGTCATCACACAGCATGGAGGCCAGTCAGAATTCATCCTTTAATGAAAGCGCTAAATGTGCTTCATGGCAGACGACAAATTGAAAAAACGGTTGCCTTTATGTGACTCCCTGAAGTTTTAATGCAGTTATTTTGATTTAATATTAAATACACTAACATATATTTGACAGCTGGCAACCATTCAAGCTCTGCAGGGATTTGGTTTTGATTATGAATATTGCTCAATGTAATAATCTACCTGTTTTTTTACAGGAATCAATTAAATCAGAACTAGACACCAGGCTACTGTCATATCCACTGAAATTTGAAAAGAAAACTTCACCAGCACAAATATTTCGTACTTACAAAAGTTTGTCTAAGCAACCGTCACACATAATTACACCAGAGTTAGGTCAGACCTTACATTGTCAAACTTGAGTATTCTCTCCACATTTGTTTAAATATCATGCCAGTATTTACCTTTTATGCTTGTAACCGAGCAAACTATCAACAGCGTTGAACTAGACTACAAACATTTTTGACTTAACAAAAAGCAACTTTCTCAGACTAATTGGCTTTGATAATCTGAATAAGCCTCCAATCAGCCGTAAATATTGTTTATTGAGATTGCCTGATTAAATACTGACAGATGAAAGATAATGAAAGACAGATCTTGCATCACTGGCATAATGCAGAGCCCATTAGAGCTGTCAAACATCCTGTCAAATATGATGTCAGTGAGAGGAAGATGGCTCATTCTGTGCTCAAACCAACCACAGTTTAGCATCAGCTACTATTCAAAGCCTGTGTGATGCTGCACTGAAGGCTGTAAGTGAACACAGATAAAAATAAAAAAACCCAGCTTTGACTCACTTGTGAAGATGAGCAGAAGTAATGGATGGATATTTTTCTTTTCTTACGGGACACATATTTTATGGAACCATTTTCCCCTTTGATCTCAAGTAAATAAAATCTGTTGTTGGATGTAGGTGCTTTGGTTGATAAATGGCTTATTCAAAACTGGTTTACACAAAAAAAGAAAAGTTCACAGTGAAAAGCATTAATTTATGAAAGACTGGACTCAGAAATAGGCATTAATTTTGCCCGAAGGATGAACATTGTGCTTGATCTGCAATGAAACAGTTTCCATAATGAAGAGTGGGAACAAGACGTCACTACGACATCAAACATGTCTTGTTAGTTTTGGACAAAACTATCCTACAAACACAGAGGTAAGAACCACAAAACTGAACAAGCTGAAGTCGTGATATCAAGAGAGCAATTGTAAAATCAAACATTTTTAACAATGAATACAATGTAGAACTTATGCTGCAGCAGACTCATTAATGAGCCCTTACACCAGTGTCTCCACATGGACATCACACCTTTTTAAGCTCAAGTTTAAGGACTTAAGGAAGGTGTCACATTTTTTAGAAATGCTGTTCTTGTACAGAGTTCAGAGTACAGAGTTTGTATTGAAATATCATCATGCACCCTTAATGGACCTTTGATGCGGGAAAAATGTAGGACTATGGTAAATGTTGGCAAAGTCACACCTAAATCTACACTTACTGTATGACTGAAGATTGACAGATTCTTTATCTTGGATGAGTGAGCTTGGCTCAAAGAACAGGTATTTAGCAGGTGTAGCTGCCTGCCTGCCCTGCAGTTAAAAAATGACAGAAGTGGCCACACACTGAAAAATTGCTTTTTTAACAAATGCAATTACATGAAATTCCCTGGGGTGTATGCAGAAATAACAAAAGATAAACACACGTCCGAATGTCAGAGACCCTGCAAACAGATGAGATGCAGTGTTTACTACACCATGCAGTATGCAGTACTCTGATCAAGATGTTTAGTAGAGCCTACATTCACTTTCGAGAACCAGGCAAAGATGAGATGGCTGTGAAGATGATGTATTTCATACTGTGGAAGAGCCTGGTGCCCGCTGTCCTTTTTATGTTGCACAAAACGCCAGTGAGAGAAGGCTGCCTGATGACAAGGATGGGGAAGAAAAGAAGTGATACAGCACAGAATGAGTTCCTGGCTACTGACAGGAAGGCACTGCCATCACCAGACTGAGACTAATCTGTGTTCCATCTTGATGTAGCTGATATGAAAAATATGGCTTCATTTAGCAGAAAAAGCAATGTTTTATTTGTTGTTTTTAAACATGTTAAGTATGTTTTACAAAGAAATGTTTATTTAAGTAGCACACTGAATATTGACCTTGTTGATATGATTAGATTAACATGCTGATATGAATCAAAGTTAAACTAGGACATTCTTAAATTGATGTGAGTAAATCTGCTTGGTCATTTCTCTAGAGAGGAGTCTCCACTATGTGCAACTACAAACACACACAGTCCACTGGCAGTCGCACAGTGGTTTTAGAGAGAGATTTGGGTTTTCATTCAAAAATAATCTTTGGCTGAAAACAACTGCAGAGAGCATATTAACCAGAGGTCACCCAACCTTTTTATTTTAGCTGATCTGATCTGCTGCTTACAAACTTGTTTTCCAATGGAGAACATACAGGTAAATAGTGAGAAAATTTGTGAGAAAGATAAAAGGTTCGATAAGAGACTCATTAGCGTTGGACCTTAACAAGTATTTTGTAGACTATTTTTGTAGATCTAATTGGCTCTTGTGTAATCCATCTTTTTTATGCTCCCTCCTCTGTCAGTGTTACATGCTCAGCTTCCTCTTCTTCAATTCAGGGAGTGCACATCTATAGAGAGGACAGAGTCCAGTGAGTAGGTTTTTCAAGTGGTGTACACACTACAGAGATGGCCAAGGATCCTGAGAGGTTGTAGGAGAACAACCTCTCAGGATCTCTGGTGTATCCAGATAATAGAATGATAGATTAGAAGAATTGTGTTCGCCCCTAAAGAAACTGTTTGTGTGTGTGTGTCACATTAAATATTACTTAACTTAACTTTCAAAATGTGATCGTACCAAACTGAAGAGAAACAAAAAGCCTTTGTGATTCATAATGAATGAAGTATAATGCATGATGAATGCTGTGATGATGGTTACTGTTGCATTTAAATACTCGATACAAAGTGAACTCGCATTTCTGATTAATATGAAGCCAAATCAACACCTCAAACCTTTTCCTTTCCTCCTTTGCTAAATCTACTATGACTTGAGGACTGTTCTGAGCACTTGCTATATGTATGTCACAACAAGCATGTCATCCGCTCTTCCTAATCTTGTTTAACATTTTAGCTGTCATGGTTCAGAAGTCAGCTTCACATAATTGTGTGTTAATGAACATGTACGCGTACTAAATGGGACAGACTACTTCATGGCTTTGCCGCATCCTGACATTTGTTGTGGTCCACACTTAGACCAGAACGTCTCACTGGCATGTCTTTATAATAAACTGTCAGCATTGTTAGTATAAGTGTATGAGTTTTCTCAGGGGGTTACTGATGAGCAGCCTGCTCCTGTATGGATGGAGATAAGTACTGTCATTTTCAAATCTCACAAGCAGCTTTGAAAGGTTCCTTTTTGACTGTGTTGGATACATAAAGCCACTGTGTGCAAAACTTTTATGTTACTCTGATGGCATGATTTTTTCTTTGGGGAAAAAGTCTCTGTAAAAATCATAATTTTGTCTGTGCAGCGTTAAATACGTATTTCTTCTTCTGTTGATTGTCAATATGAGAAGTGGAGTATTTGTATTTTTGGTCAAGTATGTCTGAAGGACTTGATGAGTTGTCAAACTTTCCCATTCTTTATGTTTTGAAGAAGCAAATTTGTCAAATGAAACTGCAGTGACCTATGGTTTTACTTTTTCTGCATAATCAATGTAGATTCTTTTTTTTTGTGGCTAGTTTTATGACTTGACATTTCACAGATGTTCTTGCAGGGACTGCAATAACATCCGGTTTGCACAGGAACTGGCATTGGGTTCTTTGTGTGCCAGAGGGAAGGAATGTCTTTTTAGCAAATAATTGATAGGATGTCATGTGAGACTATAGGGTAAAAATAAACATCTTTGACTTAATTCTTACTGTCAGCATTTCTCAATCACCCTAAGCGTTTGTCAGCATCAGTTTTAAAGTTTACAACCACTGTTCCAGTTAACATACACACACTTACCACAGCGCCGCTCGTCAGCTCCATTCGGACAGTCTTTATGTCCGTTACACTGTAAAGCCTGAGGGAGACACTCACTCATGTTCCCACATGGAAAATGGCCGAGAGGACATCCACCCTCTACTGCCCTACTGGCCAACAGCGCTGAGGGAGAGACAGAGAGAAAGGAGGAAAGTGTTAGAGCAGTTACACTTACAGTTAGTGCAAAATTTCAGAAATCAAAGGTTTTCACTCTTAGAAATATGAGGGAAACGTGTGACTTGACAATGCTGAAGAAATCAAGTCCAGTTCAGAGGTTTGTTGTCTTGTGAGTTTATTGAAGTACGTTGACACTGTCATGCAGGCATTTCACTAAAGAAAGAAATTCATGATTTGCATTTTTTTCTGTTTTATTTACTGTCAAAAGTTTTTTTGTTTGTTCTGCAAAGCATCAGTAAATCAGCTAATGCCTGGTTTACATGTGCATATGTAACCACTATTTCAGTCAGAGACATTTGTGACAAGTAATGATCATTTATAGCAAATGGTTGCAGTTATATTTGATAGAAGGTGTATGAATGTGATTCGATGTTACCAGACCCAGGATTGTGAAGCACAATGAAAACAGCTCAGGCCAATCAGCTGAAACAAGTGTTACTTCAGTGCTCTGTCTGCCATACTCTGTAAATTCGTATATAAATTCAAAACACAACAAAAACAAGCCCAGACAACATCTGTGCTGCTCTCAAAAACAGAGCACAAGTTTCCTCCCATATCTCCCTGGTAGAGCTATTCGAGTCCCATAGCCTATATTGCTTACAACCAGAGGAGAAAAATTAGGGGTTGAACATTTTTTTAAAAATGATCAAAACAGGATCTGGATTTATCTAAAAGTTCACCGTCCTTACATTTAGGTCACTAGTGACCTGCTTCCCATATTTTGATGCACACAAAGATTGTAAACTAGTGTGACTGGGCTGAGAATTCATTAATCTCACATAACTATACTCATCTGGTTTTAACAAGGCTTCACATAAAGCTTCAAGACAGAGCTGTCAGGCAAGAGGAACGGCTTAAGGCCACAGAGGAGGTTTATGGGTTTGGTGAGGGAGGACATGCAAGTGGTTGGTGTGGCAGGAAGATGCAGAGAACAGGAAGAGATGGAAACAGATGATCCGCTGTGGCAATCCCTAATAGGAACAGCTGCTAGAAGAAGAAAGAAGAAGAAAAAGAAGACTTCACAAGTTGTGATCAAAACATGAGTGAGTCACAAGACTCTTTAGCTGGCATAAAAAGTTATTTTGGCTGTTAATTTACAGCAGCCCGTTATTTCTCTGGCCTATAAAACCAGCCAAATACAAATCCCTCATTATTGCCGGCCAACTAACACAAATCTTACACATCTGCGAGAGGCACATGCAGCCCTACTACTTTCTTGTTGCCTTCTTTCAGTTGACATACAATAAAAACAAACTTTAAAACTCTTTCTTGAACTTTTGGCCTCCTTTACCCGGCAAATTACATTATGTCCCCAATTACTGGTCTGTTTTCTAATGAGGTCATAAAACTTTGTTTGGGGAAAAGTTGTTTTTTAGCCATTAAAGCAAATGATTGTATGACAAGAGTGTACTTTCACCCACAAATACATAAAAATTGTTCATTGCTTGTGTCAGTTATAACTGCACTGGTATGTAAGGTTAATGTTTTTTTTGTTTTTTTTTAAAAAACACTTTATTTGTAATTTTCTGTTAACATATAAAACAATCATATTCTCTGTATTACAAATAACTATAACAAACAGTCCCGACAATAGACAGAGACATTTCAAACCCAAAATCAACGTGACAAACTAGTCATAGACAATAGACAGGCAAAGACAAGAGTAAGGTTAATGTTTTTCTCGTTAAGTGAGCATAACTGTTTTTCATTGAGGATTTTTTCCTCAATAACACAAATTGAGGTGTGTGGCATTTAAAGAAAAAAACGAATCCACTATAGAAAAAGTGATTAATAAAATCATCAATCCCTTAAAGTAGCTCTATATTTTGTCATCTTTTATTGATATAAACAACTTACAAGATCTAAACTCTTACTTAAAACTCTTCCACCTTCATAATAGCAGAAAAAAGGAATTCAGTTAGACCCAAAGATCAACCTCATTGTTAACTTTTAAACTGTAGCACCATGTCAGAGGGTAAAATATTACTTTAAAAAACATATAGTCTGATCTAATTGATCATGAAACTAATGAGGAATTTACTGGAGGGGCTGCTGGGTTATTAAAGTAAGGCCCGGCTGCTTGTGATGGAATCAGGCAGCGCAGATGGCTTAGAAAAGAACTGGGACACGCTTGTTCCTCAATGTCATTTTCAATCTCATCAACATTCTCCAGCAGTGCTGCAATAGACCCTTTTCACAGCAGACATTTTGACTTGTCAAAGCAGGAAGAGCACAGGTGTAATTAATACCATTATTGACGGCTGCATTGCATTTGACAGAGCCAGTTCCTGGTCTCTGATTTTGTGCCTGAAAGCAGCAAGCAGCAAGGCTTCTCACAAACACTCGACGTTGAGAACATATTACTCCTGTTCTGGCTGAATTACACTGGCTCCCCATCCAAAATTTTACTAATAACTTTCAAATCCGTGCATGGTCTGGCTCCACTTTACATTTCTGAACTTTTAACACCTTATTCTGCACCAAGATCTCTTATATCTGAAAATCAGATGTTGCTACACGTTCCAATGTCCAGGCTTAAAACTAAAGGAGACCATGCTTTACTGTCGTTGCCCCAGTGCTGTGGAAAAAACTCCCCCTCAGTATCAGGTCAGCTGAGTCAGTGCCTCATTTTAAAAAGCGTTTTAAGTCTGCAAGTTCCTCAGTCATGTGTAACAAATGCTTTTGTTTGCAATTAATGTGACCTCAGTGGTTATTACAGTACCCACTGTAATGTGTTGACCATAGTACACAGTGAATGTTCCCCTGGACACAAAGTCCTCACGATATTCCAAAAAGCTACTCTTGATTAGTCAAAGCTGGGCTCTGATAAGTTGCAACATCTTAATCAAACTCCAGAAACTCCTTGTTCTGCTTTCATCTGTGGCTTGTGTCTTTTTTATCACCCATCTCTCTACACTCTCTATCAGACTTGTCTCAGTGCTTCTTTATAATTTTAACATTTTCTACACATATTAAGTAACACAGCAGCAGTAATTAATCCCTATCTAGATTGTCATAGTGCAGTGACCAAAGTCACATCGCATCCACACTGTAACCTTTTAATCCATGCACAGAACAGCACACACTCGTATTTAGATACACTGAGATTTGACCTGAGATGTGACTGCAGGACTTCAGCTATAAAAAGAGTAACAACGATGCCACGTGTCAAAACAGAAAAAGTACACTGGGCACTGAGGCCATTTAGAACAAAGACACAGTAGTATGTGGTGGTCAAACTGAAACTTGACCTTTATCTGAAATGTGAACCAATAAACATCAGTTTTCTAGTGTCCCTTTTTCATTTACCAATGTCAAGTGTTGAGAAGTATTGATTGTTAAAGCGTATCTATTATTCATAGAGTCTCATAGCTGTGGAGCAGATGTTCAAAATAAACTGCGTCAATCCATATTGACAGGTCTCGCTTGCAAAAGAGGTTTTAATCTCAATGTGACTTCCTGGTTAAATAAAGGTTACATAAAAAATAAAAAATGAATTAAACTCATGTATCCTGGTCAAAATGGTGTCACCATTCAAAATAACTATACACATACAAGCACATAATACATAGTTTGTTTAATTTCAGGATTTTTTTTTTTACAGTTTTATCTTCATATTATTATCTGTGTTCAAACACCAACTCCTAAAGCTGCCTTCTGATTAATGTTTCTCATATAGAGTTGTAATGTAAAGTATGTATCCAGAATTTTTCAAAGTGAGTGGCTCCCAATTTCTAAACAGAAATAGCTTCAAAGTTAAGAGAAGGAACAATTGGACACTGAAATGCTACAATAGAAAATATTACATCAAAGCAGTTTACAACTATTCTGCAACTGAATATTAAATGTGCATTGGCTCTGTGTTAACTTCTCTCTGTACTCAGTTGAGACTGAAAGTACTTTGCAAACTGGACAGTGATCATTTTTGTTTTGGCACTGCACATTGGATTTGAAATGAAATGACCACTAAGGTTTAAGTGGAGACTTTCACTTTGAGTGATACGGCTGAAATTCCTACACTGCTCATCCAATATGACTGTAAACATGCTCAGAACAGAAAGTCACCACTTCCCCCTCACGGTCGATATCTCATTTCAAATCCAGTGTGCTGGAGAACAGAGCAACAGTGTTATTGCCAATCTGAAGACATCCTTAAGCTCAGTCTACTGTACAGGTTAATTATTAAAAGGATGAGAAAAAACACCTTTGGCAGCAATCAGAAATGTTCATGATTGACAGCAGCTGTTAGGATGAGCCCCAGTAGAGGAATGAGATAAAAAAGCAAACAAATTTCTGTTGTAGCTTCTAAGTCAAGAACAAACAGCTGTGTGTGTGGATACAGATGTAGATATAGATACAGATATAAATACAGATATATATATATGACTCCTTTTGGGTTTCAGATTTTTTTCCCTCAGGACAAGAGATGCTGATGCAGAACAAAAATGCAGCTGTACTCATTAAATCTGCTATGAAAATGTGAAAATTGCAGCTTCTAATTTGTCTTTGTGTTTTGGTGGCAACACTGTCATGGCTACGTATGTAGATCTAACTTATCTGCTGCTGTCATTTACAGTAGACTGTGTAGGTTAGAATGTTTAGAACTGGTCTTCCAATGTTAGAATGATGCCTCCTCGTGGAGACTGCAGCCGCTAAAAGTAAGTAAGTGGCTTTGAGAGAATTTCACTTCCATCTGCCACTTTATATTCTGTTTCCTTTCTGTGAATCATTCATTTATACCTCCATCTCTCAACTGAGCAAAGGAAATATGAAAATTATTAAGACCATCTCACAAAGCATCTGCCTACACTGACACCAAAATAGAAAGGACTGTTTCAGTCAGACAACCAGTCTCTCAAGAATCATCCCATCCATAAAGAGCAGATTTACGTTGACATACCAACTCTCTCTGAGGCAGAGAAACCTCTCACACCTGAGGCAAGAAATGACGCACACTGACATTTCCACATTTTCCTAAAAATGCAGAACACTGATAGCAATTTTAGGTAATTATCCCCATAAATCAAAATGAAACTCAAATATTATGTGGATTAACTATTAGTTTTGCAAGGTTACACCGTAAAGACTAAAATGAGCAATATTTGGAAATGTTGTTCTCCTGAAAGACAGAAAATATCTGCAGATGTTTCCGCATCAAATGTTTTTTTTTGCTTTTCTCATCCTTGTGTTGTATGTTATCTCACAAAGATGACACTATCTGAACACATGATCTGAAATGTTTCTGGAAAGGTTGAATCAAATGACTAGAGGGTTAGGGGGAGAGGTACTGGAGTCCCAGACAATGTCAAATAATGTCAAAGCATTTGCTGATTGCTCTCTGACTAATTCTGGTTAATTAGGTAAACTCCAAATATCCCTGACACTTAATTCAAAAATGTCCTCTGTCACCCTGATGGAAAATCTTTGATTTATTATAAACAGATCCTCAAACTCACTCATAAAATATGGAGTCCATTTTTTAAACATGTGAAAATATTTTGTGACTTAGTTATTGATTTCCATATAATTAATTTATGACATTGTGTAGTCCCTATTGTCCACATTTTCATTTTTCCAAACCTGTATTTATCGTTTTAACTTTTTAATTATAATCTTTAAGCTTTAAGCTTTGATATTTCTTTGTTTTATTAATCCTGAATGATGATTGAAACTGTCCAGTGGTATTAAAAATATTTTGAAAAAGAAGACATGAAGAAGTGATGAAATCAGTCAGATAATTACCAAACTGAACAAAATCAAAGATGGTGTTTTAAACTATTTATCACATCAACAGGAGGAGTGTTCATATTGTTAGCATCCCAATTTGCCACCAGTCACAACAACCTTCCCAGAAATTCCTGAAAGAGTCCTCCACTCGGAACTTAATCACTGTGTGGTTTGGAACAACACAACATCAACATATCTGTCCTGTATCTCATCCGTCTATTGTGCCAAAGAAATGTGCAGAGACGATCTCATCCAGAACACATAGGAGACCTGAAGATGAGTCACAGGCATGGAGGTGGAGGAGGTTTGAGTGGAAATGTTTGATGTGAATGAACAAGACGTGATTTGGATATTGGATTTACGATATTCCGCAGCTCAACTCCCCCAATGACTGTCCAAACCCCCCCACCCCAATATCTGAATAATGTATAGATCAATATAGAGACCAGGGAAGAAAGTAAATGTCAATATATCCCAATATATCCATATTTATTGGTTATTCACCATTGACTGAATAATCTGACCTTGATGTTTAATTATAAATATTCTCAATACTTATTAAATCTAATCCAGTCCTTACATCAGCACCTCAAAGGAAAGTCAGACTGTATCCTCAACAATGTTCCACATAAATAACACTGCTGTCCAAATCAAATCACTGCAGGCATTTGTTTCCAAATTATTTTCTTCTCAACAAGGCCACCTGGGATCTGTAAAATGGAGAGCCTTCTGCTTACTGTATGATTCAATAACACCTCTTTCTATGTGGATGTCCACATTGACTCAAAAAAGCTCTCAATCAAGTTAAATGAGCTAAAATGAAGCTTTAATCGTTTTAGCTTTGGCACAGCAAACACTATGAAGTAAGAATACTGGCAAACACCTAATGCTAATTTTATCACCTCTTATGATAAAATTGGGGAGATGACCTATGAGAACAATAAGATAAATAAATTACAAATATGTGTGAAAGACAATATTACAGATTGACTCCAGTGATGGAAAAGCACTGAAAATATCATGAAGGAGTTAGTCTATAAAATAATAACCTGCGTTTTTTTTCTAATCACCTTCTTCCCACTGCATTTTTCTTTACCTTTAATCTCAGTGAGGGTCAGGTGGATGAGCAGAAAGATGACAGGCACGTCCATCCTGAGGCTCAGAAGTTTCCCTGCGCTCACGTCTCTCCGTGGCTGTGACGCCTCAGATCAATCCACGACTGGTTTCGCGCCAGACGACAGAAAAGTCAGCAGAGGTCCCAGTCGGTCCGATACGTTAGAGTATACCAGGCAAAAATGACCCCAAACTAAGCAAACGGATGAAGGCGCTGAAGCACCAGCACGTAAAGTAAAGCCGAGTCGGTGCGCAAAACCAACCACATCCCATCCACTCTGTCGGGGCGCAGGTGCCACCTATTATTTCTCTCTCTCTCTCTCTCTCTCTCTCTCTCTCTCTCTCTCTCTCTCTCTCTCTCTCTCTCTCTCTCTCTCTCTCTCTCTCTCTCTTCTCTCTCTCTCTCTCACACGCACGCACGCTGCGCAAGTAAAACGCTTCTACCCCCTCTTGTCTTCCTGAGTCTCTCTATATTTGTGATTCTTTTTTAGTTTTTCTACATTATTAAAACCCAGTCACTTGCCCCAAGCGTGAAATAAGTAAAGAAGTGGATTGACAGTAGTAGACTGGTCTGTAGGCTGATGGGGAGCCTGCAGACCAGTCATTTTTAAAGGACAATATTGGCATTTTTGGAAATGCGCTTATTAGAGAGTTGATAACATTAATACAACTTAAAGGTCTTTTTTTGGTCAAAGGACAGAGGATGTAGGGTGTGTGATATTGTACTATAGAAAACACAATTGCCTTGACACTTTAGGCATATACAGTAGCTGTTGAATATGAAAATATGATGCTGTTAGTATGCCGTCAGGAAGCAGCGGAAGACAGATAGTTTAGGGGCCTGCTAACTTGGCTTAAAGCAAAGACTGGAAACAGGGGAAACAGCTAGCCTGGCTTTGTCCAAGGACAAAACAAAAACAGCTCCTCTAGCCGGAGTGTCAAAAGTTGTGTTTTTATGTGTTTATTTAAAGTCATGGTTTTATGGGTGTTAAATGTCTTTTTTCCACTGTGAAGTTGCCAGGCAATCAGCAGACACTACAGGAGATCACACATAATCTCTATAAAACCACAAGTTGTCATTTTTATGCTTTTAGCTTTGTATGAATTTAAAAGAACCTTGAATATTATGTGTTCATTGGTAAGCTTTAGAGGTTTTTTTGCTTTTAGTGAGTGCCATGTTAGCTGTTTACCCTACTTCCAGTGTGTCTGTTAAGCAAAGCTAACCATCCTGTCTGTGGCCTCGTAATTAAAGGACAGATTGGAGTGATAAAAAATTTCAATTAATTGTCCACTGAGGGGCCTTTTCCATTAGAGCGGTTATTCATTAAGCAATTTAGGCAGGAAACAACTGCCAACTCACACCCACAGAACATCACATATCTTGATTAATTAGAGGAAAAAACAATACTTTAGTGGAGAAATTGAAGCCCAAAAAAGTTAAAAAATGTGGAAGCTGCCCAGATCATTAACCACATTTTAAATGTTTACCACAGACACAAGTGTGCCCTCAGCACAGGGTGACAAAAGCACAATTTTTCAATGTGAAATTCAGTCATTACTGCTTTGAAAACCTACCAGAGTTGAGCTTTATTGGATTTAATTGGAGCCGTTTTCCTTTCAAATACTCATACCTGTTTATATCAAACCTGGTATGTATGAAATCATTGCCACTTTAAATAAAAAATAGCTCTTTTCTGGGTTAGAGAGGTTTAATACATTTCTTTTTCATTTTTTAGATTTTATTATCTGTGTTAATCGAAGTTTTAACAGTAATGTCAGATGGTATATTATGCTGAATCAGTTGAGTTTTTATAGAAAAAAGTTTTGAAATAGTCAAAGTGTTATAAGAGAGTCATCCAAAGAAGCAGGGAGACAGTTTTGGTGCAAAATGTGCTCGACAAAAGTTTTTTTATGACAAAATATGACGTGGAAAAAGTTCGACTGACAGGCTGACAGCAGCAGCAGCAGCAGCAGCGAGTTAGGGTTAGGGTTTAACTGTACTCACTACAAACATGTTCTAGTGCTGAACATTATTTTGCTCAGGGGAAGCAGAGCTGTTGTTGGACTCAGGGGGACATCAACAAAATCTGACTCGGAGTCATGCCATTTAGGAAACATGCTCCTTTAATATATTTAGTGGACTGCAAGCTTCATGCTGTAGTTTTGGACCAAGTAGGAGTGACTCTTATTTAGTTACACAGAGTGACAACAAAGCTTTTGAAATGTTTTATTTCGACACACATGATATATATAAAACTACAATATCTTTCTTTTGTATACATATGAGCAGCTTTGTTTAGTTTGGATTGAATGTCCCTTTAAATCCCCTCTACCTCTGTGTAGGTTACTTTATTTAGGGTTGGATTACAAGCTTACTTTCATTATTAGTTAAATTTAGGACAGTGCACATGAACAAACATATTGATTAAATGTGACACAATTAACCAAAAGGCTTTCTTTCATCTGTAGTTCCTGGACTGATGTCACATGGTCGTCCTAAGGAGAATAAAAGCATGGCCCCAATCAAAGACATATATGCAGGTACACACCGTAAGGACACCGGATGGCATAATTTCCTCAGGTGTAGCTCCATCTCTGTCTTGAATAAATTCCCTTTTCTTAATTACCTCAATAATTCTCTCAACTCTAAATCAGATTTCACAGAAACCATTCCATGTTTTTCCATTACCTGCTGACTTAGTGCGACTGATATTAAAAGCAAGCTGCATTTAAAAATGGCCTCTCATGAATTGTAATTTTGCTTTGTTGGTTGCCAAATGTCAAGAAGAGGAAGACAAAGAAGAGAGGGGACTGGCGACAAATTTTATGTTCAATCTGTGATGGATGTCAAAAAATAACCACCATCACTGAAGCATTTTGATTTAGTTTCTGTCGGCACCTTTTTGGTAATAAACAAACACATCAACACAGAGTCGAGTGCACAGCTGGAACTTGACATGAGCACATCGGGCATGGTCCCCAACATCGCTGTAAGAGTAAGTTTTGCTGCGCAGAGGCTAAAGTGTTTGTAGAAAGCAAAGCAGTTGAACTCACCTCGGTTCAGGTGAGGCCTACATTCTTTCTTGTTTGACAGAACAACAGAACTACTGTACCCGTGGTGTGACACTTACCAGCTATTTTTTGTTTAAAGTGTAAAGTGTAAATATAAACCACAACCAAAAATTCCTCCCAGCATGATATAATGTGTATAGAGTTTAACAGACTCCATCTGTGAGACATTTTTCACTTTTTGTCCTTTTCTACATGCCCTTTTTGTTTTTGTGTTCTGTAAACACTCATTCACCACATCTAATCCCATGTGAACTGACAGCAGTGGGAGTCAACAATCCTCACAGTGATGTTGGAAACATTTTCAACACATATCTGTGCTGTTTGAAGTGGCAACTTGACAGAAACAGTGTTGTTTCAGAGTTTAAAAAGAATGATGGCAGATTCAGAGAGTTTCTAGGCCAATGATAACTCACAAACTTCACAGTTATAGTCAGAACAACTATTAATGGATAATATCCAAATATGTTAATTCATTGTGGCACAAATGTTATTTAATCATTTCACCTGATGAGGCTTTTCCAGAATACCTGATGTGATTTCATCAGATCACACGAGGCAGATTACACTTAACTCATAGGGCGACATTGAATTTTATTATTCTCATTTACTTTATCTAAATTAATTATCTAAATGTATCTAAACTTTTATTTAAATTAAAGATGGTAACAGGAAAAGAAGGCAAATCAAAGTCCCAAATGCAAAATGTAAAGGAAGAAATTAGATTTTATTGTCGCTGAAAGAAAAGGACTCAATTTGAACTCTATGGCTCTTTGTGTGTGTGTGTGTGTGTGTGTGTGTGTGTGTGTGTGTGTGTGTGCGTGCGTGCGTGCGTGCGTGCGTGCGTGCGTGCGTGTGTGTGTGTGTGTGTGTGTGTGTGTGTATGTGTGTGTGTGTGTGTGTGTGTGTGTGTGTGTGTGTGACAAAAGATCAAGAAACTTGGCTGGGGGGATCAGTTAAAATTCCGCTGAAGAGAGAATTTCCCTTTTAAAAACTTTTTAGAAGGATCAGCACTTACTTTACTACATATTTTTATGACTTTTAAACTGTTGAATTAGTTTTTATCATCTTCCACTTTCTAGTCATTTTGAGAAGAAACTTAGTGTGCATGATGTCATTTCTGTGGACAAGCCGCCTTGGGACTGCATGATGTTAGGAGGCAGGACTGAGTCGCAATATTGTCCAATTTAAGAAAAAGAAGCTGGCATAGAGCATCATTTCCCATCATGTTCTTTGTAAGATTACACTATGGAGCAACAGTTGTTCTCATTCTTGGCCTGGAGATTGAAATGTTCCCCGTGACATCTGTTTTTTCTCACTGATGTCACAGAAAGCACAATTTGCATCAATAGAAGAAGAACGAAGGTTATTTGTTGAGGACTTAAAAGGTGGCTTTGCATGATGGGATGTTTTTTGGCCACTTGGAGACAAATTTATAAACTTATAAAGTTTATAAATGTATAAAGTTGATACGGTAAACAGGTTAGCAAACATTCACAGAGCAACATTATTGTTAATTTGGAGAGACTCTTTTCACTTTCATATTTCTATCTCAAACAGACTTATGATTGACAGCCACAAAATATAAATTATATACAGATTGATAAAAAAGTCACCCTCAAATTTCATATATAAAATCTTGTGTGCCGACTCAGACAAAAGGTTCGCTATTTGTACAGAAATGAATCAATCTTTCCCACATTCTGTAAGATAAGAGTTGTTGAGGCAGTTGTCGTGTCAGTCTCGGACGAGTGTGTGTAATGTGATTTATAGACACACATCCTCTTCCACTCAGGACTCAGTCTATCACTCTGCCTTGAGGTTTATTGCTGGTGAAGTTTATGGCACATACTCATTGTATTTTATATGTTATGGTTGGGTGATCTTCATATCTTTGAGAATGACTTTGTTTCTCTGATTAACTCTATCGGAGACGATCTACAGACCGGCTCTTGCTTCATGTTCCATGAGTCAGGTCTGACACCGGGAAGACTGCTTTAAGTTTTAGTTTACCTGATTCTTAAAACAAATTACATCACCTGCTCAAAATCAATACACTCATACCTTCTGGACATTTTAGAAACTCAATCTTAAACCTCTGAACCTCTATTTGTAATTGTGTTACATAACTGAATTTAAAAATACGTTTTAAATTATTTAACTTTTTCTTCCTTTTTTTTTTTTTTTACACAACTTAATATTATTTTAAGTATATTAATCTATCTCTCTTTCCTAATCAGCACGTTTTGACGGCTTTTTATTAATTAATTGCAGTGTTGCCTTTTCTCTGTTTATGTAATTAGACTCTAAATGATTGTAAATGAGGGTCTATCGCAATGATTCTCTCGAGTACAAATAAAGCTTGAATGAATAATTTAATAAATATTTATTATTAACGTTTGAGTGAAGCTGCCAAATGGTCCACTATGTTCACCAGCTAGTGTCTGGAAACAAAACTGATGAGAGCTGAGAGAGTGATCATTTTGTGATGTGATGATAGAGTTGGTCAAAATGATTAACTATTTCAATGCAAATCTGTTCCAAAAGGACTGTGTGTGGTTTCATGGATGATGAGGACTTTATTCTTGACAAGGAGACTCTGAAGTGCCCTTAGAAAAGTATATTTGCTCCATCTTTGGAGATGGAGTATCACTTTGTACGCCTCTTCATGTTCTCTATTGGTATGTGGTCTGAATTGTAAGCTTAAAACAGCCCTAACCACAAATGAGATCATATGACTTGGCTCAGCCATCACACATAAAAAGGCCAGTTGCTTTTGTGATGCTTATTAATGCAAAAATGTAGATGATGACTTCCAAAACTGTGATATAAAATGTTTAAAGATAGACCAAGAGAAGTTCATGGAAACTGGTTTTCAGTGTGTGCACAAAATTCAACATACACAGTTAAAAAGTACTAAGACAGAGACTCAGACATAGTCCATACTTCGTATACATACATCCTTAGTAAAACTACACAAAATTACAAAAAAGAGCCGTCTTGCAGTGCTTATGATGTACCAAGATTTAATGTGAGGGAAAAGAAACTAGAGTTTGTGCATGTTAGTAGGAAGAATGTAATTTGAATAAACCAACAATAAAACTCTTAACGACTGCAGCTGTGCTTTATCATCCCATTTCAAACCAAAAAAAAGCCATAGTTAAAATGTCTGTTGACGATTTGAACCTCAACTCAAGTATACTGCAGTAAAACTATATAATAATAATGTCTCAAACTTCTCAAAAAGCACCACTCTACAAAAAACTACACACTCACTGTCATAAATCTTCACTTTAACCTTTTAACAAGATCAAACCTGAATTCACATTTTCCCCCATGCCTCAAAATATGTCACACACTTCATTACATTGAATTTGAAATATGTGGAGCCCTTGTGGATTCATCGCTGAAGTGAAGCCTCTCGGTGGTAGAAAACTGGATGGGCACGAACAACGATGCATTACAAACGCCTATTGCATCTGGTCAGTGTCAGCAGTGATCTCAGATGGCTAGAGAGGCACTAAAGAGACCAGAGTGACAACAAAAAGCCTTGGCTGTCTGCTCAGAATTAACATGGAAAATGAAGACAGCAAAATGAACTTTTACCAGGAATCAACCCTCGACATCTGCAATAGATTACATTTGGAAGGACAAATGTGCACACAGACTAAATTGGTTCATTGCACTCGACTTTGCAAAGGTGTGCCTAATCTTGTGGTTAAAGATAAAAAGAACCAACATGTCAACTAATGTTTATTCACGCGGAGTTTGTGAGCAGCTGGAAAGGGGAAAGCTTTTGGTTTTCTGTTGAGGGACAAAGTTGCATTGATCAACATTTATGAACCACTGAGAGCTGAAAATGAATAATTGTGATCTCCTATAATCCATCATTATGATTTAACAAACTATCTCCTTAATCTAAACAATTAAGTCTTCACCAATCTAATAGGTTCAGCCAGGAAAAAAATTGCTGCAATTTCTCTGCATTAAACATGCTACAAGGAAGATTTTGACGTCAACATATCGTAAATTTAACATCCATACCTTGCAATTACACTGAAAGAGAATTGCGGCGAGTTGAGATATTGTGTGCGACAGGGTTGGATTTACAGGAGTTCTGCTGAGGGCATTACGGCACAAAGTAAGCCTTTCCAAACAAATCTTGCCTTTTAAACAAAAATATCTCCCCATTTACAGTTAGCAAATAATTACACTTCATTTGAATATCAACGTGAACTAATTGGTGATGGGGAAATACTAGGCCAATTATTCATAATCATTCAATCAGTGTTCACACTACGGACTAACTTTCACCATCACAAGTTTCAATTAATGTCAAACTGACAATGTATTCCCTGTCAGTCGGAGAGTTTTGGTTGTCAGAAGAATTTTAATAGAAACTGCTGTACTGTGTAAGATATTATAAATTATATGCAGTACAGAGATTAAGTTTATTGCTCCATTTACATTACAAATTGCATGGAAAATTGCTAATTAACATTGCTTTCCTAATTTGCCCTTGGGTGTCTTATGTATCTATTGTTAAACTCATATCCAAAACACTGCTCAGCAGTTTGTAATACTGAGAAAGGATTTTACAACTTTGTTTTACAACAAAGTTAACAATAAAATTCTTCTTCTTTCACACTAGAAAGTGATTTTTAAAGATGCTTTCACATCCTGACAAACCCTTGGTTGTTCAGCGAAGGTATTCATTGTTGTGACTATTTAAGGAACTGTTCCCCTAACCCTTAGTCATTGAATCAGAGGTGATGTTTCTGAATATACATATAACTGAATATTGTGTTCATTTTAAAAGAATCAACTGACTGACATGATAGTCAGGACAACATCAATGAAAGTATTTTTTGCTATAAAATGTTTATGGTCATAGCCAGTAAGCTTCTCATTTTCTTCTTTGTGAAGGATTGTCTGTTCTTATAATTGCTTGTGGAATCAATCTTAAGAATAAATATTGTTTTAAAGCTTTCAAAATGAGATATAACTCACCGCGTGTCCACTTTCCACTGCAATAAAGCTGTCAGTTTCTCAAACTGAGAACATTAATTCTGCTACTCCCACATTTTCTCCTCCATGATCTCCTCTAACTCTGAAAATAAAATGTGAAGCGTATGCCTAATCAAGCACATAATTATGCAGAATCTATGTGGTTCAAGCAGCACAAACACATGAGGGGATCCATCGCAAAATGATCCACATCCATGTGCAACACTGTTAGGTGCACTGCCAAGAAAAAGTAAGTGAACCCCTTTCCCTGTAGTTTTGCATAATTTGGTGTGATATTCTTCAAAATCATGATATTAGACAAGCTACATCTGCCTGAAATAGTGACATAAAAATAAATTTCCTGTATGTGTTGATCAAATCTCCACCTTGGCCAGGAGGAATTTTAGACCTTACAAAATGTATTAATGTTATCTAATCTAAAAACGAATCTAATTATACTGATTTTACAGAAATGTCTTTTTTTGAATGCCTCTCTTAAATTCATAATGAAAAACAAAAACAAAGACTAGGGCAGCACTCCAAATTGACCTTTTTAATTGCCAAAATTAAAAAGGTCAATTTGGAGTGCCGCCCTAGTCTTTCTTTTTCATTATTAACCACTTTAAGGATCCAGCATCCAGTTTTAATGGTATTGTGAGTTGAGCGTGTTATATCCTATTATTTTTCTTCAGTTTATTCCACAGAATCTAAATTAATTTGAGGCCAGGACTGACCTTAAACATTGTGAAACATTACTTTACCTATGTTTAGGCCATTTTGTAGTTCCTTTTTTCACTATGTTTAGGGGCATTTTTGTCACTTCTCCAAACTTTTATTAATCAAATGACTGACAGTTACCCTAAAACTTAAAATTGAAAAATTACTTTTATAAGTTTATACGTGTGATGTTTTCTAAATGAGAGATGGTTGTTAAGACCTAAGTCAACAAAACAACTATAAATCATGATCTCTACTCCATGCTTCATTTTGAGGATGATATTATTATGCGTTCCTCCTGGGGTATAAATCACAAACTGAGTCACTTTGAGACATTCAGGTCCTTGACAGGGTTTATCTTTCTGTTTAAACCCTCTTTTTAATCATCCTGCTTCATCTGAAAGCACATGTGAATGAGGGATGAGATGAAGAAATTAGTGTCAGTAATCAATATTCAACCAATGTTATTCATGTGTACAGAACAAGACAAAACTAACCACTCACTACAATTTTAACTCACCGATGGGAAAATATAACTTAGGACTGTGAGTGTGATTAAGGGTTGCTGCTGGGAGTGACTAAGTTGAGTGACATCAAAGTGAAGACAGATTGCACTGCTTGCTTCTTTACTTACATATTCATTTATTTGTGAATTTGTAGGAAACTGGGGGCATAATAATTGGTATATTCATGCACTTATGTAGGCCTGTGTCTGAGGTTATAGTTCATTCATGTCCGAGAAAAAAATAGTAGTGGCCCATGTCATGTAAAGTAGCAAGACAGTAGACAGTTTTGTGTTGTCATCTTTAATAACGTAGCTGTCTCAGTAGAGCTAAGACACATTTCAGAGCACATCTTAATGGCCTGCAGGGGTGTGTGATGGTGACTGTTTCAAGCAAATGCTGCAGCTATTTGAGGGGAGCAATAAATTATAAGTAAATATCCAAAATCACACTACTAATCACATTTGAAATGACATGATTACCTCAGAGGAAGAATGCCAAGTGGGTGTCCTAATAGTTGTTGTCTGCTACCTTCAGGTATATAATCTACACATACAAGCAGAAATAGAACAACAAAGTACTAAACTTTGATGAAAGAGTAGTCCTTGCAACATAAGTCAACTGACAGAGTTTTGTAGGGGCCAAAACCAAACACTGAATGATGAATAACTACTGAATATTTCAAAGTATGACAAGACAGCTCTCACAAGTCTTATGACATGACAAATCATGAAAGCAGAACTTCAGCACTGATATACTGCATTGCCAGTGAGGAATAGTTTTAAGCCAAAGCTCACAAGAAAGGGATAGATGGACACTTTACATGAAGGAGCACAGCCTCAATGTTAACATATGACAGGACAGGCACTGCTGTCATCCTGCCAAGAAAAAATGTTCAATACGACTTTGTGAAAGGAATTTATGCAAAATGACCCCTGTTTAATTAATGCAACCTGCTAACCCAGTAAAAACAACAACAACAAAAAACTTTTTTCAGATTGTACTCTGCCATAAAATGTCTTTCCTAGGCTCCAAGTTACACAAATATTTAGACTTCATGGTTTCAAAAATGGTCCTCTGAGAAATCCACGGTACTGCTGTCTGACTTGCTGCAGGACCCTGATGTTTCTGACTTCTGCGAGATTAACCTTTCCCTTCACTTCCTCTAAAGTCCTAAAGAGTATCATAATGTGTCCTTCTGGTTACTTTAGAGAGAGAAAAAGTGGGGTCCAGGTTTTAATAGTTGAAAGAAAATAAAAAGGTTGGACACAAAGACCATTAGGAAAGTAAGTAATTAAGACACGTCTTTGCTCCAAATAAACCAAGGATAAAGGTGTGCGCTTAATTAATGTCTGTTTACTCAGACTAACGCTTACTCAAAATTAGCACTTGTCTGAAAGTGCAGAGCATCATGCAGCGCATTGTTAAACCTGGACTGTGGAAGTTTAGAAAGGAAACTATATAATAAATCAATTTACAAGAACAACATATTCTCCTGCAAGTTTGATCGCCTTGTTTTAAAAGGCATTTCATTCCATGTCGTGCTTTGCATTAAAATGGTGTTTGTTGCACTGAATTAAGGGCCCCATTAACAAATCCTGCCCGTGAATTTGATTCAATAGAGGCAGGAAATAAAGCTCTGAAAATGTATAAAATGAGTCAGATGAGTCAGAAATTAAATGGTACAGATCAAAGTCTCTAAATTCCTTTCACATTACAATAGACAGGATATATGAGGCATGTTTTGTTTTGTGTGTTGTGTTGAAGCACGCACATCAAAGTTCTCCCAGACTAAGACATTGGCGTCTTTCCAGGTCCTCATTAATTCATCCTCATTCCCTCGATATCATTCTTTCCTTGCTTTTTAAGTTATCTAACTTATGAGGTGAAGGAGACATTCAAGAATAAGATGTGACAATGGAGGGTGAGGCACATCAGCGTTATGGGACATCCTTTTTCAGTTAAAAGACAGGTCCTCAATCTTTCAAGTCTATCTTAAAACAACAGTGACATGCCCATATGAACACTGTAAGAGATTTTCCTTGCTGTAATCATTCCTCCTGTTTATAATGGCTGTTAAAAGACCCTCTTCAAATGTACTTTCAATGTAAGTAATGGGGCAAAATCCACAGTATGTCCACACGTCATTTTGTGAAAAAATGTATTGAAAAAGTTTATCTGAGGCCTGAGAAATGATTATGGCAAGAAAAAATAAGGGTCAAGTGGGTATTTGTTGGTAGGTTTATCTCATTAGACTTTCAGCTACTTAACAAATAAAAATGTCCTGACAGTGCTGATGGAGCTCAGGATTCAAATGTGTGGCAGGACAAGGAACATAATTTACCGTCAGATCTTGATCCGGTGTTAATGAAGGTGCCGCTGCTGAGCCATGTGCGTAAATGCACACAGCTTCTCTCTCAGTGTGGAGATGCACTAAACGTTTCAGCTGCTGTGTGATGCTGCAGCCAGCTGTGGGCAACAAACAGATCATCAGTACTGATGTTTCAGAGAAATCCGGACACATTCAGTGACACCTGAACATTACTTTAAGATACACACATTAATCTAACATGATTCAGACATGCCTGAGTTACATTAATAGCTCTTCTGGTGGATATGTCATTGGATTATGTCATAGATGAGAAATACTACAGAAGTAAAAGCACCAAAATACATGAGATTCATTATGGATCAATCTGTGTGCTGAAATGTGGAGAAAAGTCAGAGAGCGTAGAAACCAATCTGTTTACTCAGCCAACACAAAACAAGGCAAATTGCACTTAAAAGCAATACTTTATGCATGTGTTTGTGCCGTCATGTCATTACTGCAAACTCTTTTGTAAGTCAGAGATGGGGAAGATAGTGGCTGCAACTCATGCTATGAGTGGCCATAATCCATTTGTGAATTTTCCCATCAGTGTCAACAAACAGTATAACTTATAAAAGTCAAAACTCAGTGCTAAAATGTATTATTATTGATTATGAAGACAACTCTCATTAGGAAAAAGAAACAAAATGATTGTGTTGGATGTTATCCGTAACATAAAATTCATTTAATTTAATTAATTTAATCAGTGGCATGTTTATCACATCTGTCTATGTGACGCACATCAGATCACTCCTCCTCCCTGGCTGCCTGCACTACACTAATCAAAATAGGATTTGGGATTTGGGACAACTGCTCGTAATTGTTTTGGGACATCTGGTCACCCTACTGGTCGACCTTACGAGCCCTTTATGTACACGTTTCGGGGGAGGGGGGGGGGGGGGGGCCTTAGAGGGACTAAAAGGGTAAAGTCAATTTTGAACTGTACTGATGGCGCAAAAGTAGAATACAGTGATGTATATTGAAAGATATTGGTTGGCTGTATTAAGACATAATAACTCTACTATACTTGGATTTTTTAACTAGCTGGCTGACCCTACCAAGCACACACACAACAGCTGCTCCTCCTTCTCAGAGGTATTTCGGTGTGTGGGATTTGGCTCAGTACTCAAAGAAAGATAATTCAAAAACGTTTGATGTGGCCAAGAGAACACCCAGCACTAAGCTGCGCAATAAATAAATGGACTTAACACAGTGCACCACTTACAATTAGTGTCACATATTACGTGTAAACTAGGGTTAAACCAAAATGACTGAATTTCATAAATGCTGTTTAAGTTGGAAAAGGTGACAGTGGCCAAAGCATATGTGAATTAGTGAGGGGATAGACTTATTACATCTGTGCAGCAGACAGTTATTTTATCAGGAAGTCGTGGTTCTTTGTAATTCACATCGTATCATGGATTAACACAAAGAGACTAAAAACTCTGGGCCCATTTTAGTCACAGTTTGGTCTGGCACACAGCTCTGGAGCACCAAGAGACATTTACAGAGACATTTTTACTCCAACATTAACGACCAAATGGAGCAGCAGTAATGCCTTCATACACTTTCTGTCTCATGGCAACATCTCAACACGTTCACAGCATAACAGTAGTTATTCTGAGATTACAAGTGTGATTTAATTCTTAATTTAATTCATTGTACCCCAGTTTGGGACTTCCTGCGTTTCCAAATTCATTTGAATCTCTACAATTTTTAATAGGTGATCTGAGTAAGGGAAGTGGTTTTGAATAGAAAATTTCCATTCAAACACTTTCAGGAAGCAGTTGAAATGTTTTGAGAATGAATCATATCATGATTTTATTGAAACAGATAACTTAGAACTTATGTAAAAAGCACTTAGACAGAGGTACAGGCATACATATATAAATATATATAAAAAGTGCTAAAATGACAAACACCTTCACACTTCCAATTCAGTCAATACCAGCTGCACTTTTAAAGTTCTAAGTTCACAGCACTAAATCTTTACTTTCTGTTTAAAGTCCCATATTCACTGTGAATGTTTTGCCACATCACTTCAATGATGTGTGCAGGCTATTTACAATGGAAAATCACATAGCCTTTTTAAAGTCTAATTTAAGATGCAATAAACACATTTTAGAACCTAAAAGACAGCTCTGTTTCCTTTGAACCAGAAGGAAGTAAATGTGTATGGAGGAAATTAATCCCATAAAAAAACTCCTTTCAATGTCTTGAAACATATTCTTATATCCTGACTCCTGCAATGCTGTCTTAACAGGTCAAGGAACGCTCTGGAGCTTTACCAAATCCTGGTGAAGACAGAATTACTTTCCAAGGATAAGAAAGTTGATTAACTGCTTTCACTCCTACTCGGACCTAATGTACCTGTCTATGAGAATTTCGGGACCTGTTAGGACTGATTGCCTCTTCTGAGATGCAAGTAAATGCAGAGCCAGGTGTGATTTTGTATACTCGTGTAAGTACAGTGAGAGAAATATCAGAACAAGTAAGAATCATGTCTCTTATAGTGAGGATGCAGAGCAATGCAGAATATCTTGTTGCTAATTTATATTCTTATCTTATCAGCAGATAACTTATGTTTCATCTTGAATGGATCTTTTGTTGTATTATTGTTGAATCTAGATGCTAATAAAGGGGACATCTGCGATCTTTAATTTTGAGACTAAAATGTGGAAAATATTCTCAATCCTAAAAGTTGGTCCATGTGGGGAAATTTCTAGATGGATCATATTCTCTTAAAATAATTTACCAGTTAAGTTTAGATTAAACTAAGATACTATTCACAAACCATTTTAGCTCTTAAGGAACCATATACAGTCAGTAATTGTTAAATGCAGATAAGAGGTTTGCAAACAGAGAGGAGAAAGTGGCTGTGAAACTGAATGTGACAGAAGACTTTCCACAGACTTAATACAATGCTACAGATGAGATTGTGCAGGGATTTAGTCTGGGGATAATTTCCTTATTAAACACGTGTTCTCATTTCTAACTGAGTAAAGTAACACAGTTAGATATTTAACTTATGTTTCACAGAGGTAACTTAATCCTCACCAGATGTGCAAACTTTGTAAGTCAACATAAAGGCACCAGTGGAGCAGGTGTTGTAATTGATGGCAAATACAACCACACATTGAGAGTCTACTTTTGCTCAACAACCCTACTGATACGGGCTTTCCTGTGGTAGAAAAAAACACTAGTTGCTCACAGTACTTAAGAACAAATTTGAAGTAATTGTACTTCATTTGATTATTTCAATGTTATACTATTTTATATTTCTGCATTAAAGAAGAGCATTCAACAGCTAAAGAGCCTCGAGAGTTGGTGGAAACACCACATCAGCAATTGGCCTGGTTACTTAGACAGAAATGTAAAAAAACATCATCATTGGATGTTTTAAACATTTGTGCTTAAGAGTGGATTTTTTCTATATACAACCTCTTGGTTTGTAGTTTTTATGTATTAGTGTGGTGTGGCACCAAAGGATAGTCCTACATAGGTGCTCCCCTTTCTTGTGTCCTCTAGTTTAGCATTTTGACAGTCGCCATCACAGGTTTTTGGAGCCAGAAGTGAAGTGAACATATTTGGACGGTAGGTTTACCTGAAAAACTTAACATCTGACTCCTCAGAGGGTCCTTAAGTACAACCAAACGCTGAAAAAGGCGTTTATAGGCCACTGATATGTTACAATTGACTTTCATTAACTGAAAACACACTGAAACATGGACGGCTATGGCTCCACCTTTACTCTGTGAATCTGGGGTTAAGCCATGTTTGGGTTGTCGATCACAAGGTAGCCACGCCCAAAAGCATACCCTGCTTTATCGTCAAATTTGAAATAAATATGACCGTAATTTTCTAAATGAACATCAGGCTGTATTGAACAACACTTGAATCTAGCGATTAAGACTTTAAAATCATAAGGAAAATATTTATTGGGGTAATAAATTGAGTGGGAAGTGAGGTGATTTTCTCATAGACTTCCATACAATCGATCACCCCCTGCTGTCCAATAGAGAGAATGCTTTGTCTCATTACACTGACTCTCCAATAAAGGCAAAATTACTGAAAAATAATCCAACCCAGTCTGCACAAATTGACATTAATATGCTTAATGCAACAGCAATTTTTGTTGGGATTGTTTCATTTTCTACAATTGAAAATCATCAGAATAATTCAAGATCTCATACCATGAAAATTCTTTATGGCTTTAAAATGTTCTCACTAAGATTTCACTGTTAGTCTTTTCAGTCTGCCTCTCCCGAGTTGTGTTGTGGCCCCTACATTGACAGTTGAGTATTGAGCTAGGGTTAGGGTTAGGGTTATAATCATCAGAAAGTCAAAAGGAGGATACTGACAACAAAGAGCCAACAACATTTGTAGTGGGGCACCTGAGATTAGTTGGACCAAAAGATCTCATGAAAGAGCTCATCATTAGGCCTCATGTGTGTAAAGTCTGCAATGCAAGATACTGCAAAACTTACTTAGTAAGACCGTTTGCATGGATCGAACTTTTGACCTCCTAGTTTCAAGATTCTTCAACTCAAACTTTTGGCATGAAAAGTCTCTCTCTGTCCGATAGCATCCGTGCATCTTGTGTGAGCTTTTATGAGACGTATGTCTCATTGGTTCAAGAAGCTTTTGTTAATCGTCAACTCAACTGTGGGAATCATTTTTTTTCTGTAGTGCAGAGGCATTGACAAATAACAAAACGAAGAGTAGGAGGGGAAGGATCGTAAACAAAGAATGCAGGACATGCTGCACCGATACTGCGATAATGAGCCACCAAGGTAGTACTACATAAGAGCTGAGCCAGTCTTTTGACAAAGAATTACACACAGCTCCATTGTTGCACATGGTGCAGCGCTGCTCTTACGAACAGTAGGTACATATAGCCTAAGCTAAGAAAGAAGAACAAGGACAAGAGCAATCTATCCTCCTCACCCCCTCACACACCTCTTTATCTTAAAATTTTGATGCTTGTTTTCTCCTGTTTTGATTTTTTTCCTTACAGGCCTGTAAATCTCTTTATGATAACCTTTTTATTCTTCAAGCTGCTTTGTAATTGAAAACTTCTCCTCACATTTTTCTGTCTTTCAAAGAAGATAAAAATCTTTTTGGACTTATGGAACCCACATCTAAGCCCTGAGGCCGTCATACCAACCAGCCTAAAAATGTTGATACAAGACTGATAAAATAGAATGATAAAATCCGGAAGAAAGGATTACGTTGTTCTAACTAAGCTGAGACTGGGGTCATAGGCAAACATCCAGATTTTCTGTGTCAGTGTGGGGATTTAGGAACAGTCCAACATGTTATCTTCTCGTGTAATAATTTCAGAAGTGAAAAGCAACAGTTTTTCAGGGAGATATATGATAAACAGCTAACCCATGTCTGTGGAGGGCAGCATTACTCTTTTCAGTGTACAGCCTGCAGGAAATTAATTAAAAGGAGAGTGAATACAGTAAAACCCTGTCTAGCTGAGCCCAGTCATGGCCCTGCATGCACTGTTGTTGCCTAAAAACAGCTTTCTCAGCCAGTTCCTCCTTAGACCAGTTTTGCAGTAAAGCATCTCATTCTCTTCTTGCCTCATCTCTCCCTCTCCTGAGATTGTCTACCTCTGTGGCAATTGCAAACTGCTCTCTGTGTGAACCTGGCCTGTTGCTCAGTGCACCATCTTCAGTGGCCTCTCTTTTCCTGGCAATTTGTAAAGCCATAACAAATGATGTCCTCTTCCAGTTAAAATTGTGTTTACATACCAATAGAACAAACTAATCGGCACAGAAAACCAGTGCAGAGCAACAGCATGAGGACTACCGGCATGGATTCCCATTCCAAGTCAATAGACGAGTAAATTATTGCACTGGGTCTGTAGCTGTGGCCGGTGCAGAATGCCACAAATCAGCTTTTAGGCATTGTGCTACCAGATTTTCCAAATTTGTACTCTTTGTACTTTTGCAGCACTTGTTTTCACCCAAAAGAGGGCATAGTGGTTCTGACGACAAGGAAGTGACGTATGCTTCGTCTCATGTAACAAAGTATTTGCAGAGCCCGCCCTCACAGATATTATACTAATCCTATGAAAATACAGTACTGCCATGCAACCAAAAGTATATGATTCTTGGAGAACATTAATGTACTACCTTTTTTTTCTATTTGATTCTTTTATTTTTGAACAAATATGTATGAGTCAGATAAACAGTAAGGATGTATACTGATTTCTTTGCTTTCAATTTGACTTTAAATATAAGTTGTTGTAGCAGTAGGCGAGCATACATCATTTTATCAGCTGTTATGTAACTCAAAGGACATACCTTCTCATTGACTCAGGCACTATAAGGGGATAGATTATCAATGACATTTTATGCTCTCATGCAGTGAAAATGGTTAAATCTAAGGGAGAATAAGTACAGAGCCAGCAAAACCTTCAAAAATGAGAACATCCTGATCCCTTTTCTCCTCTCTGTCCATTCACTCCCTCGTCTCACTTTCTCGCTCATACAATTCATCACATATACTCACTGCTTCTCTATTTCTTCTCTGTCACTCGTCTTCTTCAGCACTTGCTCCTTTTACACCCATTGGCATCCTGTCATGTGAATCTCTATTTTTTAACCAATTTATTCATTAATTTGAACCATACATTTTTTTTGTCTGTTAAATATAAACCTCCAGCCTTTTAAGATCAACAGCACTGTGGGTAATACTTATAGTTCATTATGACCTAAATGCTATTTACACAGAAGTGTGAAATTTCACTAAATAATGGATGTTTATCCCCATTAACCAGACTTTGTCACTTCACTTCATTGATCATTTCAAAGTTTTAAGACTCCTTTTTACTAAATACCTTTTCACTAAAATTTCAGTATGCACATTGGCTATCATGGAGGTATTAAGTCTGCAGTGTTCAGTCAGACAATCCAAAGATAAAGAAACTGAAGCAGCAGTTTGGAGCAGCAGAGTGTATTGCGGATTAACAGATGATTCCCATTTTGTGAGAATCAAATGGGTTTTTGAGAGAAAAGTAGCAGAGTGGTGGTAAAATGCTTTGTAATCCCTGTACACTGAGCTTAGTCTTGCCATTTTTAGCTAATTTGGAGAAATCAGAGAGACAAGATTTAAATCATTCACATTGAAAAGCTGTTAAACAGGAGCCACTCAATAAATGCAAATGTGAGAAAAATGTAAAGCAGGATTTGTGAATCACATCATCCCAAAACTTTTAATGGATTATTGTAACAACATTCAGCCGATTCATTTTGGAAGACAATTCGTAGACATGTTTAAAATATTTTATTTATAGGTTTTTCAATGTATAAACAGGTCAACAGGTACCAAATAGTACAACAAGATAAAAATTAAAAAATGAAACAAAGGTTCGTAACATAACGAAGGCGATGCGCTAAGGTGTAATAAAAAAGGGAGCATTACAGACAGACACACACACACACACACACACAAAGCCTGCTCAAATACAATACATTCAAGTCAACTCAATAGACATGTGATCAGCACCACTCATTATGCAGATATCAAAAACAAAAGGCTACGTTAACAGAGAGGGATATGAGCAATACATACAACTTTAAATTGAATGAGTTGGTGTCTCGAATTGATTGAGCATCTGTGAATATCACCAAGATAAGTTTCCCAGTCATCGTCACTTATTGTCAAAGCTAAATCTTTTTCCCAAGCTTCTTTTAAGTGTTGTGAGGAGATTGGACTAAGTGAAGTGAAAAGATCAACAAATCGCGAGGTAAGTTTCTTAGAATCAGGGGGACGATTCATAAGAGTGTACAGCTCGATGGGAGCTGGCAATGACTGAAAGTGGGGGATGTTTTTACAGGGGAAATCTCTGACCTGAAGTAACAAATTGGATGAACCAAAATTTCCTTCAATTAAATCAGGACAAAACTGAGGTAATTGTTTTTGGCAATAAAGAGAAGAAGATTGCTGTCAGTAAACATCTCGAGTCACTCTCTCTAAAAACTAGCGACCAAGTCCGAAACCTTGGCGTGCTGATAGACTCAGATCTGACCTTCAGCAGTCATATCAAATCAATCACCAAAACAGCCTTCTATCAGCTTAAGAACATATCCAGAGTGAAGGGTTTTATGTCTCAAACAGACCAGGAGAAGTTGATTCATGCTTTCATCTCCAGTAGACTCGACTACTGTAACGGTCTTCTGACTGGACTCCCACAAAAAAGCATTAAACAGCTGCAGCTCATTCAGAACGCTGCAGCTCGAGTTTTGACCAGAACAAAGAGATCAGAGCACATTACTCCAGTTCTAAAGTCTTTACACTGGCTCCCAGTCAGCTATAGAATAGATTTTAAAGTTATGCTACTGGTCTACAAATCACTGAATGGTTTAGGTCCAGAATACATGAATGGCATGTTAGTAGAATATAAACCCAGTAGAGCTCTGAGATCTACTGACTCAGGTCAGATAGTGGAGCCCAGAGTTCAGACTAAACATGGTGAAGCAGCTTTTAGCTGTTATGCTGCACACAACTGGAACAAACTACCAGCAGAACTGAAATCAGCCCCAACTGTGAATATTTTTAAATCCAGGTTAAAAACACTTCTCTTCTCCTGTGCTTATGATTGAGCTCTTTCAAAGCACTTTAAATTTTAATCTTTCATTTGCACTCTATGTCCTTTTAATGATTTTAAAGCAAATCATTATTTTATGCTGCAATCTTATTTTTAATGCTCTATTATAGTATTTTATTTCTCTCTTTCTATGTTTCTGTACTTTATTTTTATTATTAGTGTGTGTGGGGTGGGGTGGGGGGGGGGGGGGTATGTATGTGTTTACTATGATTGGGTTGTATTTTTATTTCTCAAATTCCATGTTTTTTTCAATTTTTTCTGTTAAATGTTTGTTTTATGTAAAGCACATTGAGTTGCCACTGTGTATGAAATATATAAATTAAACTGCCTTGCCTTGCCTTGAAGATAACGGAAGAAATGTGTATCTGACAGTGTATATTTCCCTTTAGCTGAGCAAAGGTAGCAGAAGTCTTATTGAGATAAAGGTCTCTATGGTAGCGATACCCTTATTCTCCCAGAGCAGAAAAGTGTTATCAGACAGCGAGGCGGGGAATAGATCTCAGGCAGCTTAAATTATTTTCTTATTTGATACCAAATTTTTAAAGAGCTTGTGACTTCAACAAACGCCTAACATTAAAAAAATGAAAATCTTCCTGGAATAATTCCAGTTTGATCTTGATGGATTATGTCTGCGAAACATTTATTGAGTCGATTTGCAAGAATTTTAGTAAACACCTTAAGATCACAGCCAAGGAGGGCAATAGGCCGGTCTGTTTGCTGTCAGCTATATTGTCTGAATATGACTTATAAAACTCGATGCCAAATCCGTCTGGGCCAGAGTTTTTTCCATTAGGAAAAGAGCGTACTGCCTGTTTAACTTCCTCTAATGTTATGTCTGCATTTAAGTCTGCTTGTGCAGAATGATTCAATTTAGGCAGATGAAGAGCGCGAAGGACTTCGTATGTTTTATTCCCCAAGAAAAATCCCCAGTAGACTAAAAATCTGCTTTACCTGTAGCTGCCACTTTTGCAATGCATCCAGCGAGCACTGTGTTAGCAGATGTGTCATACTGTTTCTGAAAAGGCAATATATCACACTCAGCAGCAAAACTGTTAATTCACTCATCCACATTCATGCTTCAGCTATTAAATACAGTTGGTTTGTTTGTTTGCTTACAAATGCAGCACTGCTGAGTCGATCTGTTTAGTAGTCTATAGTATGTCTATAAGATTTTTTTATATAAACACATACAGTGTCAATCAAAAGTTAATCTTTCTCATTATCCATTATTTATTTAAAAAAGAATACTATGCAATATGTGATATTTTTACTGTGGTTATTACATCTGTTTAGTTAATAAGCAAGTAACTTTAAATTATTAACCACCAGAGAAAGAAATCTCTCCAAATCTTTCCAAAAGCTTATCTCTTAATTAATGAATAAAAAGACAGTTGTAATTAGTTTAAAAGCAAATGAATAAGTTCAATACGAAACACATGGTCACGGATACAAACAGATGTACACACACACACACACACACACACACACACACACACACACACACACACACACACACACACACACACACACACACACACACACAAGACAAATAACTTAACTTTTTACATTTAAGATGGAAATTCACATAGACTTTAATCCAATAAATCAAAGCAGTCCTGAACAAAGAGCCCTCAAAGACTTTAGTGGTTTGCTCCGTTTCACAGTTGTAGTTTTGTAAACATAATGTGATTTTGCACAGTAATCCAAAAAAAAAAGAGGAGATGCGAATAAGTGTGATGCCTCTGAATGAATAACAGGAGCATAATGTACCATTTTAACCGAATTAAGATTCTAATGATAATATGTAGCAGATGAGTGGCTCAGGGTGGATTTTATCTGTTCCTCAACTTCTCTTGTGGCAAAGTTTGGTTACAGTTTCAGAGTACAGTGCATGTTTGACTTGTCAACATGAGTTTTAGTGCTGGTGAATCATTCCTGACTGACAGAAAAAGTGACGGAAAAGGACAAATTTAAAAAAAGTTGTTTGATGGCAAAGCAGACAGAGAGAGAAGTTGGCCAGAAAAGATGAAGGCTGAGGCTTAATTGTTTTCCAGATGTAACACCATGGCTTTGCAGCAGTAGACCACTTAATCAATCCAGGACAAGCTAAAGTATATGTGGATGCTGAACATTCATCCATCTATATATTCATATCAAACATCAAATGTGTTTTACATTACCATACTATGAACCTGCAGTGTAACCATGCCCACTGATTTATAATATACTGCAGTGATGAGTCGACCTGGAGTTTCAGACATGATAAGATGCCTGACTGAATGCTCAACTAACTGGCTGAGATCAAGCAGACAACAAAATGGTCTGCACTTTAATGGTTTTTGGTTGTAACTGAGTTCAAATGAAAAGGAAATCTTAATGTGACAGCACACTGTAACATTTTTCAACAAAAGATTCAACACAACAACACTACTGTGTAAAAGCTGGACTATAAAGACACGTTTTTTATGACTTTGGCATAGAAGAACTTGCCTGCACAGAGCCCTGATTTCAACGCTATCAAACACCTTTTGGATGACCTGGAATGCTACAGCGAGCTTTATTGCCCAATATCAGTGTCTGACTTATATTCCAATATCAGCCTGACCTTTCAAATACTTCCTGTAGCAGTAGCCAAAGCTTTCCCAGAAGAGTGGAGGTTATTATAGCAGCAGATGCCCATGGTTTTGGAATAAGATGTTCTACTCTCACATAAGGTAGTAATAATGTAAAACTCTTAACTGTAAAATTCTCAGCTAAAAGATGCATCCTCCTCTTTAAAATGTTGTTAAGTAGCAGGTGACCATAAGTTCATGGATATCAGTTTAATACTCTGTCTAACAGCAGTGCAAACCATTAGAAATGCAACATTTACTATTAAGTTGAGATACAGAGAATAGCTAAGCAAATAGTGTTTAAATATTTGTCTAATGCTTAGCTGTAACATAAAAAAGAAAGGAGCTCCATGCAGAAAAGTGAGAAATGTAATCTGCTCAATTTGCATAAAAAAAGGCGTGCTCAGGTTGCAAGAGCTCAATACTCTACCTCAGGCAGCAACATCCCTGCAATATCCCTGAATGTGAGCACAAAGTGATGTGACTATTTTCTGTGTGGATTCTAATAGCTGGTCATGAAGCATGTGGACAAAATGCCATGTTGAGTTTCTATATTACTGGTATTATGCCTATAGGCTGTGTGCAGAGAAGACAGACCCATTTTAAAATCAATGTACATTATAAGTGTCTGCTCAAGATCTGATTTTTAATCAGTCAAAGGGACACAAAACAAGGACAACAACATGGGAGGAAAATGCAAAAACAAACAGTTCATCCCATTGCACACAAATGTTCATGTTTCACCACTTTGTAAATCACAAGCACGAAAGCATCATAACGTATGATCTAAACAGCCCAAATGCAAATAAGCTCAGCTACAACAAGCACAATTAATGCAAATATTCCACAGAGAGAGATGACAGCAGCCGAAGTTAGCAGGCAATGCCCAAACAGATGAACACACACATACAGTATAACACACAGATCTGCGGACAGCAATAAAACAGCCAGCAGTGTTGGCAGCCTTAATGCCAAACAAAGAGAGACGTGAGCCAAGACATTAACTTGAGACACATGTTAGCACAAGCAGCAAATATGTGCTCGGTGAAGTGAAGCAAAGTTCAAAGCAATTGTTGGCAACCAAACTTGAGCAGTAAAACAGCAGAAAAGCACGAGCAGGAAATTGATGGTTTAAGTAGACCTTATTGCAAAAATTTCCCTGAATATATGTTGCAGCAAATAGACACACATAGGCAATGTTAATTAGAGGTTAGTGGAGGTTACAGTAAGCCTCCCCAAAATGATCATGAAAATATAATACTGAAGCTTTTTGTGAATTACTTGGCTTGCTGATTGTTATTTGGATGCAATAGCTAACAGGCTATTTTGGTGAGAGAGAATAAGAAAGTGAGAGAGACAGCTGAGAGGCCAAGTGGGAGAGACAAGCTTCTGGTTAATGAATATAACAACCAACGCAAGATGTGCTCCATTTCCTGAATTTGTTTTGCCTGTCTGTGTATTTTGGTGCCAAGCGCAGCACCTGTGGTGCATAGGTGGGAGGAGAGGAACACACAGGTGGGAGGGGTTGGGGAAGGTTATTCAGATGAAGCCTTGCAAAGCGAGTTGTTGATGTTGCTGTTGCTGAGAATAAATGTGTCAGAAATACATCTGTTTCTGAAGCTATGAAATCTGCAAGTACTTCGGTGATTTTATCAACAAGAGCAAACTAAATTCTTCCAGAAACTGCACAGAACACTTAAAATACAAATAAAGTATATTTAATCAAACACTCCCCAGTCAATAGATGCATTTAAATCAGCATAAAATATATAGAGAGTTTAATGTGGTTAGAGCAGTGGAGTAGTGTGCATTGATTTATAAATTACTATAATTCTGAAAGTAGACATTTTGCTTTATAGCAGCTGCTTTATACTGTATGAAATGCTTCATCAGCATCTGAAGGCAGCAGGACACATTTGTTGATTCATCTTCAGCCTTTATACACTTCAGACTGCTCAGTTCAGCATCCATTCAGCACTCACTAGACATTCTGCCTGTTAAGCAGGAGACATTGGATTACTTGAGCTCTTTAAACTTGTGAATCAACTTCTTTCCAACTTTTCAGTTTTTCTACGGTTCATGTTTATTCTTGAAATGCCTTACAATGCTAATACTGTAGCATCACAATGTGCAATATGATGTGATAATTTATAACATGAAAGAGTAGAATTCAGACTGAAAAAGCATTAGATCATATAAATGGTTTCTGGCCCTGTCTATGGAGAAACATGTCATGTGTGAGTCTGACTGAACACATTTACAGGCTTGTTTCCATTTGAGCATGTTTCATTAATTGTGCAATTAATTTATAATTCGGAAACTAATAAGGAATGTCTGGAAACAGGCCAGAGAACAAGAAATGACATTTGTATTGCAATTATCTCCCATTTACTGTATAATAAACTAAAACATAAAAAGCTATGATAACAAATCAGTCAACTCATAATTGCTTCCATCAGACCAAACAGCATGATAGCCCATGTTCAGGGATGCTTAAGCCCTCCTGTCTGCACACTCGCTCAGCTACCGTTCTTGCCTGTCTCTGTTTGTTTATCTCGTTTTCCATCTGAATGACATTAACATACTGCTGTCTCCCTTGTCTCAGAGCAATATCTGAACATCACCAAAGCCCTTTTTGACCCCGAGATAGGTTGTAGCAGCGCCTCATTTAAATGCAGGCCAGCCAAGAGAGCAGATGGATTAGCAAGACTGAAATACTTTACTGGCTGATGAATGCTATGTTCACTTACAAAACTTAGAGATGTGCTTCTTTCCCTTTGGTTTTCTCTCATATAAGTGGATACAAATGAGACAGGAAAGCCACCATAGTGGCTCTTTGAAATGGAGCCAGATGATTTGAAAGACTTTTGGGTTATACAGTGAGTGCACAACAGGACCACCTGTTCCTTTCATGAAATAGACTGTGAGAACGCAGGTAATTGGTTTCATCACATAAAAGGAAAGGGCTGTCCTTTGGAACAATCCTGGTGTTGAATAATATCAATGTATGGAGTTCAGTGCATTTTGTGATGAAGCACCTCCTCTGCTTATGCCTTAGTTAGTTATTACCAACCTTTCCCATAATGTTTTTTGACAGCCTCCAGAGACCATACCTTAACATGTCAGGTGTGGATTTTTATGTGGTTTGCAAGAGAAATAGATGTTTTTTTAATTGAGAAGAATGCAACAGCCCTTGCTGCCACAGATAAACAGCACAATTCGTAACAAGTAGGGCAGTGATGCATTTATCACAGTTATGATAGTTATGGTTTGGCACTCAAGCACAAAGGATTTAAAATGAAACAATGAGGTTGTAGTGCTGACTCTCAGCCTTGATGTTATTTGACATTGTTCACATTCATGCATACTCTCCCTATTTTACAGCAGGGCAACAATGCAGACAGACAGCCAAGGAGTTTTAACAGGCCAACTCAGTCACTTGATCCAAATCCAACTGTGAAGGTGTTTCAAGATCAAACTAAAGTAAATCAATAAGTGAAGATGACTGCAGTGCAGCATAACCATAAGGCAATGTAAAGGGTTTTTAGGGAGGATACCATCCTCCTTGTTAGCAAAATGACCTAAATACATCCGTATTGTAAACCTGCCATCCCCCCTGTCCATCCGTAGTAGTAGCAGACATAGTGCAGGGTTGTTTAGTTGAATAGTCTATTCTGCCTGACTCATTGATCTTTTATCTGACTGAGGTTTGTGCAAGTTAGAATATAATGGCCCCAACCATGGCTAGAAATGAATTGATATGGTTATTAATTATTACTTCTTGGTGCCAGTCTTACAGGCACCAGAAAGCACTTTAAGTGGGCTAATCCACTTATGCCTGCAATTATAACTCCCATCATGAGAGGAAAAAATACATTTACAATCTCATTTACAAGAAAGATAATGTGGTCTACTGAGATATAACACTTTAAACTTAACACAGTATTGCAGGATGAGAATTGAGTCACAAGTTATTTTAAAGTCATTTTAAAACACAGCCTTCTCAGATGTTCCAGAAAAACAGTTTGTTTGTTAATAAATAATGAAGGATAAATAAATCAGCCAGTCATCAGCTGGGCCTGACAGCGATAAAAGGAAGATTAGAAATTAAGTGTTTCACTGTTACTAGTCAGTCAGTGGGTTGATATGTTTTAGGGGATCTGTGTGTGCTTTTGAAAGCAATAAATTATTCCTCTGGTATACATCAAAGCCTCAAGTGCCATAAAAACAAAATCTTTAAACAGGCTACTTTGACATTGATATCCAGAAGTGTTACAAAAGTGTTCTTATCTCTCTTTGAAGCAGCTCAAGCTCTTAATAAATAATTTCTTTGGATTGATAGATCTCCTCACTTTTATTCCCAAACTAGGCCAGATAAGAGATTGTCCTTGGTTGTAATGAAAAAGAAAAAATCCCTCTTGAAAATGAAACAAGTCGTTTCCCATGCATGGAAATGATGATAATATATTAACAGTCCACATCTAGTATATTAATATAAATATATGACATCACTGTTTGGGGGAATTTCACTGTATTATTCTACTAAGACGGTGAGGAATCAAGATTTCAAGTAGAGAGAATAAAGTAAAGCTGGCCTCTGAGCTACACCTGGTGATTAACAAACAAGTTAGTCAGTTGCTAGTTTTACCAAATGTGTCACGCTCCACTACACATAACAAAAAGGCTGGTGTTATGTTCTAGGACCAGAAAAGCACACAAAAGCTGTGTTTTAAACCTTTATAACTGATCATCAGCCATTGTTATGATTTGAATGGGCCCAGTCAGGCTTTATACACCCATTTTTACCTCTGAACCATCTTTAAATGAAAAGGGCCACATTTAACAGGAAGATAATACAATGTACTATTTGTTTATATAACCATAATTTGACTGTTTGATAATCCTAATTTAGCAATCATAACTAAGCATAGCTTAGCACAACGTAAACCTTAAACTGCTTTGCTTGTGCAATGACTCTGTGGGGAGTAAAATCCTCATCAATCCACAAACTGATGAGAAACACTGGGCTGACAGTACTGGTCCAAATATCAGTGGTGACGCTAAAGGCTGAAATGTATACTGTTGATGTGATTTTGTCACAAAGTCATGCAGCTTGGTTAATACGGTCTCTGTGATGTGGTGACAGCTGGAAATTTCATACTTTGGCTTCAGTACACTGACAAGATGACAAAATCCTGTATCATCGACAACTGACAACAGCTGGTCATCAAAAGCAATCTACTGGTTAAGAGCTTCTGTTATTTTCATTGTGTGTGGGTTGTCTCTGGACATTTGCTCTTACTTCTCAAGTGTTTGCTGCAAAGTTGGTTGTTGTTGTTGCCCACTGCTATCATTACCAAAGTCCTTGAACTCAGCATTGTGTTTTTTATTTTAGATATTTTTATCCAATTGCTTTAAAGGAGTTATTTTTCAGCCCTCTTTTTTACAATTTAGCAGAGCATATTTTGCAGTCTGCGCTACTTTTGTTCTTAATCATTTATCCTAATATATCTCATAACTGCTTATGTTGCTTCTACTCCGCCTAGCTGCCCAGCTCATACAGTAAGACTTTAACGTAATGTTGCAGGTAGTAAAGAGGTTTCAGGTGCAGTGGTTGTGTCAGAGTTGTTTTACAATTATGAGTACATGAGCACAGTATCAGACTGATACCTGATACTAGTATCAGTATTGGTGTATCCCTAATCACAACCGTCAAAGTTGACAGTTTTCGACCAGAAATGAACAAGTCATTTGTTTCAAAAATGACTAGAATGTTTTGTTGTAAATCTTGTAAATTATGATTGCCATGGAAGAAGAAGAAAAAGCTTAGTGTGAATCTTAGTAAACAGTCTATTATTGGTCTCTGTTGCTAAAAATATCCAATTGATAGAAAGTCATGTTATATTTTTTCATTTATGAAAAGTATTTTCTAAATGTCATGACCAGCCACGAGTTCAGCAGGAACTAAACTAAAAAAGGAACTAAAAACCTAACTTGAGCAAAATTGAAACATGATGAAACAGAAGCATCCATCACTGCTTGACATCAGACTCTGCAGATATGAGATATTATTTTCTCCCAGGGAAGGAAAGGACAAGGTCATCTCTTCTGTTGTTGTGATTCAGGGCATTCGTAGCTGTGATTCACACACTGTTTTGATTCACACATTAGTAGCAGACAGCAACTGACAAAAGTGAGTCAGCTCCTTTTTTCTTGCAGTGACTTTACCTTCATACCTAAGTGGTTATATGGGAGTATATGACCACTTTTATAGAGTCAAGCTGAAGTTTTTCACTGCTTGCAGCAACAGAGAAAGAAAAGCAATTGTTTACTCAATTGTAATCTCACAGCATAAAAAAGTCATTGGGAGAAACTGCTACAGGTGAAAAGTTGATCCAGTCATATTTCTATACAACAGAGTCACTGAATCACGAGTGATGTTTGGGGAAGGCTTTAATAAAACCAGAGTACTGGCAGTCAGTTCTTATGCAGAGGCACTGAAGTGGACAAAGAAATGTCTGAATTTATTTTCATACACAGATGAGCAGTGACCGTATTGAGATGCTGTCAGAAAAGAGATATAGAAGTCAGATTTCATGGATATCTTTATATAGCACATTATTATATATATATTATTTTATAACATATGATATTTCCTGTTTTTCTCTTTTCCCAGTGATGGTAGCACTGCTGAGAAATAGAGGGGCTCAACAAAAACATTCAAGACTCAACCTTTGGGATCAAAAACATCCACCATGAATATCTACAATGAATTAAATGAAATATTAGCATCCTAAATACATTGTTACCAATTCAAATATTGGTCAATTGGACAGTCCTTTGTATTAAATGGCCTGTGAACTTGAATGAGTGAACACCTTATTTTGGGATCATGTTGTGCCTTTAACAATCAATGATAACTGCTCTTTAATTCAACAAATGACAGCATAAGAAAAAGTTACAATAGGGGGGTTGCGGCTGATTCAGAGCCAGCAAGAGGGCAGCAACTTTCTGACTGTTTTTTATGTGTAGCTGGAAGCATGTCATGTGTGCGTCAATGAAATGAGAGAAAAAGCACTCGGGAGTATAAAATCTTGCTACATTAATGAGGGCAGCGTGTATATGTGTGTGTGTGTGTGTGTGTGTGTGTGTGTGTGTGTGTGTGTGTGTGTGTGTGTGTGTGTGTGTGTGTGTGTGTGTGTGTGTGTGTGTGTGTGTGTGTGTGTGTGTGTGTGCATGAATGACAGTGCGGGAGGAACACAGTGATCCATTTTTTGTGAAGTTTGCAATGTTACATTTACACATGAAAGAATGTCATGACAGGCCTGAAACTGCATGACATCCCTGCAGCTGCATCCTGATATGAAATTAAGGGAAACGTTATTAACTAATTAAGATTTAACTCCTAAAAGTTGAAGAGAAGAAAGAGGAATAAACTTATTATCAGAACCATGTGAATCCCATCTTACTTTAAGTATGGTTGGAAGCATTTTTATCTCCCTGTCATGCTCACAAAGAAGCACATTAGAGACAAGTCATATCAACTTCAATCAGACAGATATCAATAACAATTCAAGTGATCAATTTCCAGTGTTATGAATAATGTGACTGTGATATATTTACTCTGATGTGTATTCTTTCTGCAAGAATGAATGCTGAATATATATATTTATCGTAACATGTCATCTGCCTTGCATCATACAAAGCCTTCAAATAGAAACTCGCACTATGGGCAGTCAGTGTCACTGTTGCCATGGTTACTAGTGTCACACTGACATGATACTAAGGCACTACTTCTGGGATTCTGTGCTCTGTGAGAAATGAAATACACACATGCTGAGGTGGACAAAAGCAAGACTGAATCTCTTGTGATATGAAGGAGTGATATCCCTGTGTGGTAACCAATCAGAGACCTCTAAGCCTTCTTCTTTTTTCTTTTTTTTCAACTTTAATCATCAAAAGTTGAAAAGGAAACAACTTCAGTCCAGTGAGCGGTGCTGGGACAGACAAAAGAAATGGGATCAGAACTAATGTGAGTGAACATGTGTGAGAATAATTCATTTGACTGAAAAGAGACTCATTACAAAATGTTATTTTAACCACAATGGTCTTTTGAGATCTCTTTTTTGAGGGAGCCTTGGCCAAAACAGCTGCAGAATTTTGTTTACTATAACATTGTGTCTAACATTTGACAATGATTCATTAAAGTGCAGAAAACGTAATTTTTTTCCAGATGTGTGAAAAAGGGGAGGGTTAATCCTGTCGCCTCACACCGGGAGGGTTCTGGGTTTGAACTCAAGCTTCCACATTGTCCGTGTGAACATGAGTCTGAATGGTTGTCCTTCTTTATACTATATGTTAGCCTTGTGATTGACTGGCGACCTGTCCAGTGTGTACCCCGCCTCTCATCCAATGTAAACTATGATTGGCTCCAGCTGTCCCGCGACCCTCGAGAGGACAAGCGGTTAGGAAAATGAATGGATGAATGAAAAAGGGGAGGAGGATAGTTTTTCTTTTGAAGTTTCTCTGTGTGTGTGTTGTGTCCTTCAACAGCAGATGATTCTCTCAACCTTCACACAATCAGACTGTTAGTCGGCCAAAAAAAACAAAAAACACACAAAAGTTTTTTCAAAGCACTGAATTTTATTTTCAAAATATTAAAAAGTATTTTGAAATGTAAGGAAATAGCAGGTTTTCAGCAATGTGCAAACACCCAAACATTTGTATACTCAAAACACAGCTGCAAAATGGCATTTAAATGCAGGCTTTGCAGCTGTGGTTGTAATTATTCTTACACCCATCCATACTTGTTAACACTAGCTCACCCACAAACACAGTTTTACTGTTAAAATCTAAAACTCTACAGTCATAAAAAATACAGTATGAACACACAACTTTTCACGCAACTTTCAATTTTTCAACTTTTTGGCATTTTGAGTGAGTTAGAATGAGTTATCATTTAAAAAAATATTTTGTTAAATATACTTATTTGCTTTTTTGCTGAGAGTGAAATAAGGTTTAGGATTAGGGTTATGGTTACCACATCTGTCCATTCAATATGAAATAAGACCCAGCAGCTTTTAATTTAGCTTTTAATTGTTGTACAGATTAAACAAAGCAGATATAACCTGTTAATCAGTGAACTTCAGAGGTGCTAATAGGCAGGTTTTTTAAACTCTGGACAGAGTGAGGTCAATTGCTTTTACCTGTTTCTAGTTTTAAATTTAGCCAAGCTCATCCTGGCTGTAGATTTGTATTTTTTCGTGTACAGCCACAAGACTGATATTAATTTCTTGATCTAATTCTTGATGGTGAATGTGGTAAATGGCTGCTTTGTTTAATGCTCTTAGTATATTGTAGCCCTATGATTTTAGTCCTCTTAGTATTGTTGCATCTTTGCTGGGTCTCTTGCAAACAAGGTTCTCAACCTCAGAAAAATTTAGCCTATCCCCCTGTAACACTTATCCAAATGATAAGTATATTAACATAATTACAAAGAAATTGACAAAATCTTTCTGAATAAATTAAACATTTTGATTCATGGTTTTATTCAAATTTAGTTTGGGGGTGGGGGGGTAAAGTGACAGCAGTAATATTCACATTCACTCACAAAACGAGCAGCAACCAGCTTAATTAATGTTGAATCAGTGTGCATTTGTAGATGCTAGATAATAATTTGCTACATGTAGGAAAAAGCTGAAACTACTGATGCTGACAGAAAGTCCTCCAACTTTCAAAAAGAAATGTGAAGTCCCTTAACTTTTAGCCATGCTAGCAGTGTGGCTCCTCTCGGTCCAGAAATGATTACTATCATTATTATGACAGACATTCATGGTCCCCAGAGGATGAACTAATCCATATATTTTTGCAGGTGCAGTAACAAAAAAAACTACACAAAAGAAAAAAAGAGCACCTGCAAACTGCTAAATTGCTAAACTTAAATCTTCTTTATAGAAATATTGACTCTTCATGTAGCATCACCATCAGGACAGACTTTTACTTTGCCTAAATACTTCAGTGTATGAACGAACAGAATATCATGTTAACAATGCCAATTCTGAAAATGTATAGTTCCATTTTGTTAAATGTATTCTTTTTTTCCCAATGGGAAGAAAAACATCAAAACAAGCTGACAGACACATCCCCATACTGATGGCAGCTGTTATGGCTAACAATACATGAATACTTGAAGAACACATTTGGTGGAGGCAGAGTAACAGTATTTTCCACCGGTCAAGTCTCTCGGGTGCTTTTTTAATTGATACAACCATACAGTTAATGTGCAGTAGTAGACTGTGTGCAGTGATTTGGGTAATGATTCATTTGGGTAATGATTCATTTTACATGCAGTGCTTTGATTGAATGTTGATATTAACCCTTTAAAAAAAAGAAATATTAAGGCTTGTAGGAATGTTTCAGGCCACATTTGACAGCAATTTCTGGTTATTACAGTCACTGTAGTGGTTGCTGCTAATTGTCTCATCTTTAGCTCAACGCTGTTGTGCAAATTTGGATTCAGTCTTCAATACAGAATGTAAACTATGCATACTACATACACACACACACACACTGTTACTACAGTTCATCCCGCAGGTGTGTGTCCAGCAGCCAGTGTTTGTAGACAGCCACAGGATCTATGTTCCAGTGCTTGTGGAAGGAGATGGCCTGTTGCAAGGAGAGCAGTGTCTCTGAGTAGTCATCTGGCCGGGCCTAAAATATCAAGGACAAATGGTTTGTATGTGTGTGTGTGTATGTGCGCTAATGTTTGTGTCTTCTTAATGATTCATGTTTCATTTATTCAGGGGATTCCCACTGCTGCAAACAGTTTGACCAATTTGCTTGAGGGCAGCACATTCAATATTCTGTTGTGATAATATGCTTAACCCACAGTTCAGTCTTTCAGTCCTTTACCACCCACATTTATGGACGTCAAACATGAGGATTGCGTCATGTAGAGCATCATCTGATATTGGATAAATGCTAATGTCTTAAATCTGGCTCCTATCAACACTTGGAGCGCTTTTGGCTTACTTAGCGGCGTCTGTTCACACATCTCCGTGTGAGCAGGTTGAGATATAGTTGCAGAGACGGGCAGCAGAGACAAAGACAAAAACTGGTGGGACAAAGAAATTCATAAGGATGGCACTTCAGCATGATATCCATCCTCTTGCCCCGCAACTCTTTTGTAACTTTAGACCTCTAACTTAACAATATCAATGTCAGATAGATCTCATACAGGGCAGCAAAAATGTAAGAGCCTTATCTCTTTATCCTGTGTGTCAGCAATCACTAAACTTACATTTACAGACGGTATTAAACGTGTTTTGAAGTTTAACAGTGTGCACTGGAACAGCTGTCTGGAGGAAGTGTCCCTAACATAATAATAATGGAAACACAACCTGAACGTCATGTAATCGGTTTGATTATGACAGACCGACATCTGATCTGATCTATTTTTATCATTAGGATGAGACAAAAATATTACAGTGATCAAATCCATCAGCAGCCACAAAGCTAGTGTTTGTTCCCAGATTACTCATTTGGTGGCTATAATAAATGCTTATTTAGCAGCTGTTCAAAAATATGAGAAAACATTTTTAACCATTTTATCATGTTTACCATAATTACTGAGATTGAGATACTGAGATATAGCGGTAGAATAAGTGAAGGGGAGGGTCTGATGAAAATAATAATAATGCCAGTGAGAGTCTCTCTATCTAATGAAAAATAAGATTCTGCCCCCCTCCCCAACCCAATCTTTATGCTGTCCCAAAGTGCAACATGTCAATACGTATTAGTTATGGAACGGGATTCGGGTAGCAAATCTACTTTGTTTGGCCATTCCTAACCCTTCTGACCTACTGGTACCAAAGTGACCTAGTGGCTTTCTTTAAATAGAGCCCCTAAAATGTCAACATCATAACTGACTGTTTCTGAGACGGTTTTTCCTTTTTAGGTTTCTATATACTGTGCTGCAGGAATAGTGCTTTTCACACAGACTTTTTAACACTAGAAGAAGGGAGAGTCTTGCTTATGGGTTAGCAATGTTTAATGTTTACACTTGCTTATAGGTTAGTAATTTCCTAATCAGGTCACAGGACTGTGTAATTTGGTACTCATCATACAGAAATTAGAGAGATCTGAGACAGTTATTGATGATTAAGTAGGTGTGTTGAGTGTTTAAGAGGGAAGAGAGAGGAAATGCTTGAAACAGCTGCTTTACTTACATACAAATAAGTAGTGGAGTCTCAATTTTCCCTATAATTAGTCACAGGTACATATTCCCAGGGACCTTCCTGTGAATTTATTTTTACATATCAGTTTTAATTATAAGAAATCATAGGAAACTCTGAAACCTGTCATGTAAAATTACCATGACATGACATCCAGCTTTATTAACATATTAAAACACGTACTTGAACACATGTATAGTATGTGTATTCTTCCCTACCTGGTGGAACAGTGGACTGTGTGTGATGGGAACTCCCAGAGAAGTGAAGCACCTGCCGAGCACCATGTCGTCAGGGGCATCATCGCTGTAGCAGCCACAACCACTGGAGAGCAACCTGGACACCGCCACCCTACTGAGCACCATCCTACACACACACACATACACACACACACACATTCAGTGTATTCTTGTGCATTTTGTTGTGTTCATTGAATTTTTTTTTGGGGGGGGGGGATTTATTAATTTTGTGTTTAATTACTGTCAGTTAAAAAATATCACTTCCTCCATTATTTTTAACATGCAAAATGATGTATGATCAAGTTTTTTCCATTTGATGTTATGGTTCAATAATATAATATATAATATATAATATATAATTAATTCAATATTAGCTATAAAGTGGCTACAGTTAACTGCAGTGTAGAAATAAGTTTTGAACTTGATTCTCACTGGCTAACATTTTATTGTTTAGTTGTACTGTGACATTGCTTAAACCTGACGGAGCAGGTACATTCTCCTTTTACCGAAACACCATCAACACCATACAGCAGCCTCACCCTCCTCCTCCTGTGGTGTAGCTGTATCCACTGTGAACCAAACCGTAGCCGTATCTCTCACCTAGGCTCACCGCTTCCTTTGGGTCGTAGCAACGCAACAGTCGCTGCAACCTGGGTAAACTAGAGATGGGCAATAATCGACAGAGCAACAGACAGAAAGTGAGGTGCATGAATGCCTATGTCCAAAATACAAGTGCAAAACAGTGTCCTTTAAAGGCAAAACAAAAAAACAAAAAAAACGCCCAATCTCCTTTCAGTCATTTTGTCTGATTAGAGCTTGTCTCAGGACAGTGTGGGCGTGCACAGGACCCTCCAGCTTGTTTTATTGCAGCTGTTCGGGTGGGAGAAGTAACATCTTTGTCAACAGTTCATGAACATGAGCAGAATTATAATCAGCTAGCATGAGTGAAAACAACTGCGTGGGAGTGCACAGTGAAAGAGATGCAGCACAGGAGGACTTTTTTTCAGCACTGCAACTTCCACCTAAAGTGCATTTGGACAGCATGTTTTCTTGTTTAATAGATACACATTTTCCAAGAATGGTAGGATAACACAGCAGCTCCTCCCCTAGCTACCTGATGAGTGTATCATCATCAACAATGAGTAGCCAGTCAGCCTTTGGCACAGCTTTACTCAGGAACCGCTTCAAGATGGCAAACGTCTTCCCACAGTGTCCTGCAGGGAGACAACAAAAGGACAAAAAATGTGAAAAAGATAAAGCAGGGGCCACCACACACCAGGTTTGTGGTTCAAAACTACCAATGAGGAGCAAAAAAAATATCAGTATATCAGACCATCAATTACCTATTTAGCAATAACACAGCCTTACATAGTAATGAAAGAAATTAAAACACAAACATACAGCAGTAAAAGACAATTTAGAGAGATGATGAGGACAAATTAACTAGGAACAGTCTGTAAGCATAAGTTGAGGGGCTGGTAAATGTATAAATACTGTGGTGAAAGTATGAATGAATACTACAGGAATAAAAAGAAAGCTGATGAGGATGTGAAGCAGATACTACTGTACATATGTATTCATGAGAGACAAAAATCAGGGCATCACCTCTACTTTTATCCTCTTGAAAATAAAGTGAATGTGATGTTTTAACAGAAAGTGGAAAAACTACAGGGAGAGAGAAGCACTTCATTAAAAGAACAAAAGTAGAACATGGACAAAAGCACAGGCTTGGAAAGCAATAAAGAAGGAAGTGTGGTACAAAAGAGGCTAAAAGAAACTTATGGGACAGAAGACAGGACAGACAGTGTAATAAACCACAAGAAGAGAGAGAGAAAGAAGATAGATCTGTGCTTTAATCAGAGGTGTCTCAGGTAAGAACACATCTAATACAAATATAAAATCAATGTCTGTCCCTCTCTCACCGAAGCTGGTCATTGGTGCCGTTATTGCTTCGGGCTCTAGAGCTCGTTGTGAGGAAGTTTAAGTGTTATCTATCCACCTTCTCACCAAGACGAGGAATGACTTTCTGGTTATTGCTGTTTATTTTTTACAATCTTACTCTTGTGAACTTTGTGACTTTGCTCTGCTCTGCTATATTAAACACAATTTACTTATTTACTTACTTGATTTAGTTGGTTTGTCTGTCCTTACATTGATTGATTGATCTGTGGTGCACTTTAAGTATGTCTTGAGTTAAGTATGTCTTGAGTCCTGAAGAAACTAAAGGATTTTCTATCTGTGGTATCACATCAGGAACAAAACTCAAGAGACAAAAAGGGCATAAAGAGAACTGGCTGTGTGGTCACTGAACTACATTTCCGGCCTGAACTTGAAGATTACCGAGCTGCTAGCACAATGTGGCAAACAGGAAACAAAGATGAGATATATCACAGTTTCCACTCCGTAAAAGTGCATGTTTATTCTCAAGCTACAACTTGTCTACCGCAATCCATCAACCCATTTTTAAGGTACTACTTCTGGTCAGAATGGGGGTGACAGCAAACAGCCTAAACATCCTTTTATTTTTTCTGTTCCAGCTACTCCTGGGGATGCTTCAGGTGGTGGAACAATCCCAGCAACATTTTCTGAGTCTTTTCTGTGTCCCCCCTGCAGTAATCAGTAAACACAGTTAGTCATAACTCACCTCTCTCAGTATTGGGCACTCCCAGACTGATGGACGGTATTGAGGCATCACTGACATCACTGTAATACTCCAGAAACTCAGCATCTATCTCCCAGGTTGCCTTCACTACAGGCACTGAGAAGAGAAAGGGGAGAACAGGTGGGGGAGAGAAAATTGAACATCAAACAACACTCTCTAAACCATACAGACACATACACTGAACCACTGTTTGATGGCTGTCAAAATCTCCACGTCCCTGATGACAAATTGTAATGAAATAATATTAGATGTCTACCATCTACAACTGACACTGAATCACTTCATACTCACTGTGTGTTCATCTGGATAAGAGCAGCAATTATAATTAAAATCACTTAAAAACTACAAAATTATAACTGACCATCATAATTACACATAATCAGTTTTATATCATTCAGACCAGTTGGGTCAATCCTGCATTAATTATTCTCAAAAGCGCATTACTTGATTGTACAGGTAAGTGAACACTGCTACGACAGCTCACTGACCAATTTGAATTACCACAATATCTAATAAGAGCCAATTCAGAACAGAGTTAAAGGAAAGTTCCAGTTTATTTCAATGTGATACATTTCCCATAAATGTGGCCATTTTGGCTCTCTGTGTCGTGCTAATTTTGCTCTCTCCAGCTCCATTATAGATATACAAAAAGATGCACACATCATAGCAAGCTGCTGAGCCTCATACATCTTTCCAAATAAACATGATTTCTACATAAATCCCTTCAAAACTTTGAGTCTGAACGAAAATCAACACAGAAACTAGCTGCCAGTAGTAGTAGGTATGGCTAATTGCATAGGGAACTACATCCAAATGTGATTATAACACAGAACTGTGTTAGTAATATCAGTATGTAAATCTATATCGACCAGCGGTACAGACAGTGAAAACTGCACAGTGTGTATCTTGAATGAATATGCAGAGTGGTTTTAGTTTGCTGGCAAGCTTATATATAGTTATATATAGTTCTCTATGCAGTTAGCTATAATGATTACAACAGGCAGCTAGTTTATGTGTTCACTTTAAATCAGACTCAGAAACAAACTTTCTGAGTCTGAAGAGAGCAAAATTATCATGATACATAGAGCCACAATGGTCACGTTTATAGGAAATATATCCAGTTGAAAGAAACCGGAATTTCATACGCTGTTCTGACTGCTTCAGATATTGTTCATTGCTTTTAAAAAGCCATAACTACTGCTTCATTATGACCCTGTTTAAAACAAACTTCAGTTTTTGTTTGTTTTGGATAATTACACAAACTATAGCAATTTTAGCTGACAGTCTAGGTGAGGTTGTGAATTTTAACAGGTAGCTTTCACCTGGCAGGTTAGCTGGGACTGAATGACCAGCAGACTGTTAAGCAAGTGGCAGTAAACAAAACTCAGAGATAAATAAAAGAGAAAAATGTTTGCAGCAATGTTTGTCCTGTAATTTCCATTTAAATTATATCCTCTTTTTCTATTTACTATACAATTCACCTTTGCAACCAGATCTAATGGCAGAAATAACTGACTTTACATTTATCTACAAATATGTCTGAACAGTTTAGGGTTCACAGAGTTGTTGGTTGCATTGCATTGAAAACAATCTTAGTTTTTATCAGCTCATCTTTACAATTACCAAAAAGGTTGTAATAATATATTGAATAAGATCATTTAATACGTAACAATCATGCAGAAGACAACAACTATGTAGCAGTACATAATACTTGATAGGGAATAACAAACGCACCTCGCTCAGAGTGGAATTTCTGGCAGGTTTTCACAGCAACAAATATGTTTTCCTTTGGCACTGGATCTCCCTGCAGAAGAGAGGAAGTGAAACAAGATCTGTCTTCATTCAAAAACAAGATGCATGGTATAAAAAGTGCAAAGGTGCAAACATATCGCCAAAAAATGAATGTAATGGACCTAAAATTGAATTGATTAAAAATGACGTGCACTAGGTCATATGTGTGTGTAAATGTACGTTAGCACCAGACATGTCAATACATATGTCTCTTTTGCACTGAATTCCCATTTCAGGTGTCTCTTCTTCTTCCAGGCAGCGACATCATTTATTTATAGCTCTGAGCTGTTTTTAATCTTCTGTCCTTGGAGAAAATTCACTTATATTTGATCACAGTCATCCCTGTAAGATTATTATAGGTACAAGACTATTCAAGTATTTTTTGTGTTTTGTGTTTGCCTCTTGTAAATGTGTATTTTCTATATTCTTGTGTATATTTATATTTTGGTATTAAGTGTTACACGATTACACGATAATGTTTACACGATTTACAGTTCAACAAACTCCCTATTTATCTTATACTAGCTGGTTATGCAGCCCCTCAGTTCATCCTCTTTAAGATCTCCCTCCAGATGAGCCCAATCTGCTCTGTTTAACATGAACATCCAACATCTTAACAGTATAAATGACAAAAAATTGCAAAAAGCAGAAAAAAGAAGCAAGAAAACAAATGCATGCTATGTGGTATAACTGTTGATAGATGATAGAAATGATAGATGATAAGGACAGCATGCTTTAATGGAAGTATTGCAGAGGACAATGTTGAAACTCTTGTTCTTTAGTGAGTAAGAATTCAGCACATTCACATAGCTGTGAGCAGGCTTAGGTGGGCCTGGGCTCTTTCACTCAGTGTACAGCCCGCATTGCACAGAGGAACAGAAAATTACTGTCCACTAGCTTTAAATGTAGGTTAAGATAAAAATCATAGCGAAACAAAGCTTGCTTGTTTGAGTTTGTGACAAAAAGACGTTGTGAAGAGCAGGAGGAAGAAATTCAATTTAAGGTCAGCCATTTTTCTCGACCTGAACACCTTCAAGTACCGAGTAGTAACAACAGGTGTGTCTGCTGATTCAACCCTTTACCTGTCAGCAGCAGCAAAAAGCTGCACTGTTGAAACACTTTTCAACTATCGTTTACTATCGTCTGTCAAATGTATGTGTGTGTGTGAATATGTGGCCGCTGTGTCACACTGTGATCCTGTTGATGTTCATCCTGGTAACATTACCTCTGATGAGGTATAAGGCTTGTATAATTGTGTATGGTGCATTCAGGCAAGTATAGATGGTAATGGTCTATCTTGGTTGATTTGTTCAGAACCTATTAAGTATGATTGGTGACAAGTTGGGCCCACCTGATTTTCTCTGTGCCTTTTCTTTCTGCCTATGCTAACAGGTCAGCATTATGGAACATTATCAGCCTCAGGTTCACCACACAGCATTGAAAACAGGGCAAAACAACAGAAATGCAGCATCAACAAACAGCAATATTTAAAAAACATAAATACAACAAAGAATAAAAAAGGTAGGAGGGCTGGGTGTTTGTGAAATAATAATCCCAAATCCGTTGCATCTGCTACCTCCCTATAATTTCTACAGCTATATTTACAATTCTCTGCAATTTCAGTTTCCTTAACATTCACATTTCTAAACCACATGTTAAAGAATAAGATACTACCAGGTTCTTATACAGCATTTCCAGGGTGTGCTTACTAACTAACAACCACAATGAAGAAAATGTGTTCCTGATATAAGGTCTGCTTAACGTTACAACCCATGCACAAATTTAGTTTAATGGTGTGTGAAGTCCATCATATGCTGAGCAAATCTTGGATATGCACGGCTGATGTATAAATGTGATTGAAGGTGTTGCATTATCAGAGAAAACTGTCAATCTCCATTTCATCCTTAATTACCACCAGCAGAACCTCATCATGCTATGTACGTGCATCTGTGAGTTGTATACATATTCAGTCCAGATCAATAATAACTGTCAGACACACACAAATGCATGCTCACAAACGTTCACACACACATACAGTGGCATCCTTTAAGAACTAATATCAATAGAGTGATTTGAATGTCAATAAATAAGAGTTGTACATACACAGTTGGGCATGTAGGTTGTAAATGTGGTAGCACAGTCGTCTCTCGGCTCTGTACAAAACTCTGGAACTGCTGTCAGCTTTGGACCATTTCCTTCCTGCCAAATATACAAAGCAATCTAGAAAAGTGGAGACACACACAAAGACAAATGTAATGGAGTAATAGTTGAAATAGTGACCATTGTCAGTGAAGAAGTTAGGAAAACAATCAGGATATAAATAACTTTAAAACTATAACAAGTAATTTTACGTCGAGTTGTATGAAGATAAGTGGGCTCACAGGCAACAGTTCACAAACAGTGAATATCTATAATCCCTGGCAGTGCTGGGCATCTTAATAATTCAGCGTCTTTCACACACACAAACACACGCACGCGCGCACACAAGCGCACGCACACTAATTAATACACACTTACATGGCCAATCATTTATTCTGTATTAGCCAACAGTCATTTGGGAATTTCTAAAAGGACACGCAGCTTAAAGTTTAAGACTGATACTGTGCATTTTAATTACATCAATCCCCTGCATTTTAGGGAGAAGTCACATTATGAATTAATGAGTTTGCTAGGTCTAGATTGTAAAGTGAAACTAAACTTAACTCTGATATTAACATATATAGTATATATATATGTATATATTTTCTTGTGATACAAAGGTTTTCCGGGGTAATACTTTATGCTTCTAATAGGGCAAAAAATGTGGAAACAAGTTGAACTTTTGCACTTATTATATAATATTAGATCTATCATGAGTTGCAGTTGTAGAAAGATGCAGGGGCTGAGTCTGAGAGCTTTTCAACAGAGAGCCCCTCAGTTGCTGGAGGAATAATGACAATCATTGTTATATGTCTAAGCATTTCAGCTCAGCAGGCGCTCAGGGGAACTGAACAGGCACCAAGTCATAAAAATAACTATTATTTTAGTAGGAAGATGAGCACGAAAACACACATTCCCAAAACTTGAGGAAATTGTTTCAAAGTACCTCATGTTTCAAGTCGATAGTGAAATCTGACTTCAGATGTTCGTGCTTGATCCGCTCAGCGAGTCTGAAACAAATGACAGAGAAAACGTTGAGAGAGAGAGAGAGAAACATATAGATGGCGACACATACTAATCTGCACACACTTCTGGAGCAGTGGAGTGCTGAGAGCCCAGCCTGCTGCAGGGTCGGGATAACCAAAGGAGCTGGGGTCTTCAGAGAAGGCATAGTGGTGGATGATGGAGGCCTCGTTGTCATTGAGATGCTTACCCAAAAACCATTCCTGTGAATTACAAAAAGGGAAATAAGGAAGGATCACATGAGAGGAAAGTTGCTCAGTTATTTTCTTGGCATTGATGTGTGAGTGTGTGTGTGTGTGTGTGTGTGTGTGTGTGTGTGTGTGTGTGTGTGTGTGTGTGTGTGTGTGTGTGTGTGTGTGTGTGAGTGCGTGCATGTGTGCGTGTGTGTGTGTGTGTGCATCTCACCTCACTGGCATCATATCTGTGGAGGACCTGCAGCAGAACAGCCAGTGTGACTCTAGTTTCCTCCTCGATGAAGATAAACCAGGAGGCTGATTGGCTGTAAGAGGCAGAGAGGCTGGAAATTTCCACAAGAAGTTGTTAGCTTTATTACCTGGATTTACCCCAAAGGACTCATTAAAATAAAATATTCAATATAATTTGATTATATGCATGTTTGCTACTCACAGAGGAAGCACAGGCAGGATGCTCCAATCTCCTTCATACCCTGACAGCTCATGAAGAAGAAGCACAACTGGGACTTGCTGCATGAATAAAGACAACAGAATTATACAAAATGTCCTTAAATTAATTTGACGTCCTGAAGTCACATGAAAAACACAGTACAAAGTACAAAAGATATTAATTTAATTTTAATACATTTAATTTATGATGAGTGCAGGCTGTACCTGTGTGTGTGTGTGTGTGTGTGTGTGTGTGTGTGTGTGTGTGTGTGTGTGTGTGTGTGTGTGTGTGTGTGTGTGTGTGTGTGTGTGTGTGTGTGTGTGTGTGTGTGTGTGTGTGTGTATGCATCCAACTGAGAGATAATAGTAAAACAGCACTTAGCAGTTCAACAAAGCTCTGGGGCCAAACTCTGAGACCACGAGTTAAGATACTTTGAATTCGCATTTGTTTCTAATGCAACATAGTTTTTTTTCATTATAAATATTTAAAGTCCTGTCTATACTCTTTATTGCCTTTTTTCCTTAGCAGTGGTGTTGATTTGAGACCAATATAAGCCAAAACTGATAAAGTACTTCACCTTGTGTACAATTATAAACTTAGCACCTAGCTCTATAAAGCCAAAAGCCAACAGCTTCCTTTCCCAACAGACACAGAACCAACACATGTATTGATTAACTTAGAATAAGCCTCTTACAGCTTACACAGAACGTTTTCCCAAAGGGTTAACATCACTGTGGGTCCTGTCTGTCAAGCACAGCCTTGATGCTGCCCTGGAAAAACCACCCTTCTGCGTGGCTTTGAAAAAACACACACCAGCCCCACAATATTTGAAATTGTCAATGTGGTCTCAGACACTGTTGTTTATTGCCCAAATTAATGATTTGCCTTAAGGGGCTTTATGATCTGTACCGCATGCAACTCCATGTGCTTAGATCCTCTGTTCATTTGCGTTTTTATAAAAGGTCAAATATGTACAATACTATATTTACTAGATAAATACCCACCTTAGTTGGTGTATTCTGGAGCTGGGTAGCAACAAAAATAATATAATACAAATTACTTTTCCTTGTTCTGCGAGGTCTTTTACCCTTCTGGAGTCTGTGTAACAGTGTATAGGTTTTGTATTACTCTAATCTATTGGTACTCAGCAATGTTTTTGCCCATTATACGCCTGTTAAAGGTTTGATAGACAATGTGCTGGAACTTTTTTTTCCTTTTACAGGTCTCCTCCCTTACCAAGTGACTCATTAAACCCCAAATTATTCAGTGTAGCTATTCATAGCACTGCAAGACACAGATGTAAGAATGAATGCACTTGAAGCCAAAAATACTCTTTTAGGGTTAAAATTAAGTCTGCTTCTTTCCTGTGTAGGCAGAGATTAAGTTCTTCATGTTCACCTCCAGTAAAGACTGACAGTAGTCTTTTGTGGTGCCACTGCCACAAAACACAACTTATAAACAACATAAATGGTCTCATGCCGGTACGCTGTGGTGTTCAGAAATGTATAGATTTTCAACCAAAGTGAAAGATAAAAGTACAAATCTTTCACTTGTACTTCCTCTTGCAATATCAAGTATGAAATACTATTTATTATATTTTTTGGACTTAAAATACTTAAATTCAGGAGAGCTCATAAGTTGTTTAACAGTAGCCCAGACAGAACGAGTGACCTCCTTCTGAGACACATGTTGAAATGACTGTAGACTATATCTTTGGTCAAGGTGAACACACATATGTTTTCTGAACCATACTGTATGTACAGTGTAGCTCAAAATATGGCAGTTTTATGGCTTACCAGTAGCAGTAGCTGTTGTTATCTCTAAACACCCTTGTCATCAATCAATCAGTCAAACTTTATTTGTATAGGACCTTTCATACAGGTTAGTGCAATTCAAAGTGCTTCATCAATGACTGACAAGTAAAATTGAGACAAATGCTCTTCGGAGTGTCTAAATTATCCCATATCACTTATTACAGGAACAGTTAGGACAACACACTGTAACAATACTAAACTACAATGTGTGTAGAACATTAAAACCTTGTATAATGTTCGATTGAGGAAGGACAAAAAATGTTTTTGTGTTGTACTTATGGCCATTAGACATACAGTATTCAGCAAAAATATGCTTACTTTATATACCACACAGCTTCAAAGTATACAGATGTCCAAGCCTCTTCTCTGGTTTTTATCATCTGCTTCAGGTGTTGTTGTGAGATGTTGGGGGAGAAGAGTGGAGAGCGAGTGGCAGCCAAATGAGAGAGCATGAAATGAAGTTGGATGACGAGTATGAAAACACGCAGTACTGTCAGTGATGCCTCAGATTAAAAGCCTGTACTTACAGCCAATAACAAATGAAGATTGATGTGACATGGCTGTTACAAAATATTTATCCTTCCTTAAAAATACTGAGCCAAGATGTGGGTATAAATTTGTGTAAACAAAGCATCATGACATCATGATCACAGCTGTGTATTATGAATTACTGGATGTCAAAACTCGGAAGCGTCACCACTTGAATGAGAAAACAAGCATTTGTCAGCCACACAACAAGCTGTCAGTGTCTCTTGGTTTATAAGTGTTTGCCAAATTGGCACGTTTAATCTCAGCCTTCAGCTGAAATAAACATCTGGCCATGCTTCAGTCCTAAAAACACATGACGCACAACCTGCCCTCATTCAAAACAGCTTGACACAATCAAGGTCTATCTAGATATAGCAAACATCAAACGTACATGAAGCTTTCACTTGCTGCACTTGTCTACCTCACTTAGGCAACACATATACACACAGACATACACACCATAACCTGTCAGCACATGCACGTACGCAGAGATAATTGAATGAATTTGACTTGTTGAACATGTTAAAACTGAAAAAAAAACATAAGCAATAAAACAAACAATCAGCAACAAATGAGCAAATCAAATAATACCAATCATGTTCAAAAGGGGTGAGAAGAACTTTCTAGTGCTATCCCCTCATACTATACATGCACTGATAATAGAAAATATAAGCTTAATTTACAGCCATCAGCGTCTGTGCTATCTAATTCAGTCAACTCAAACAAATTGACCCTTTAGGATAAAACAAGAACAAAATACAATCCAAACAGACCAAATCCTCCAAATAGCCTATAAGAGCACAACACTGGTCCATCTCATAACTGTTCAATATTTTGTTTTTGAAGAGGCTTTTTAGTTTGGATAAAGTCCCACATGTTTTCAGTTTGTTTAAATTATTATGAACTGTTGTCATAGACAATCCATAAGTTTGGTATGTTTGTCTGACTTTAACAAAGTTTCCAGATCGTCTATGAAACACAACCTACACTCAAGAAACCCACATATTACATACAATTTCAACCCATCTGTCACTGCAACCAGACAACCCACAACCTGATTCAAAGGGCAAGTGTGCAGCTGTTCTCTGCGCAGGCAGACGGGCCAGAAAAACTTTGCTTTTGTCAAAATGTCAGGGTAAGACCGCATTCCCACCAAAAAAAACGAATACAGTCTGAGAAGCAAAATCCAGTTTCTTCTGATAAAGCGTATGGAGTCAACGTGACTGTGATGAGTGCGTTTTTCAACTTAGCTCAACTTGTTCAGACTCTCTCTTCATCTGTACATCTGGGCAATAAGATTTGTGTGAGTAAATCAAACTGAAACTGTAAGAGTGAGAGGTCAGAAATAAACTTTTGAAATGTGAGGGGGGAGCATATGTCCCCTATTTCCTGTGAAAAAGATGTTCTTGTTCTCTGCTGTTATACTGTTATCTCTATTGCCATTTTAAGCTCATCTCACATATTTTGACTCCGTGCATAATTGTTCTTCACAGCTGCAAGAAAAGTATTTTTTAATCTTTATCTTTAAGCCTACAGTGTTTTATAATTAGTCATCTATTAAACTATGAATGGCAAAGTGGAGTTTGTTAAGGGCAGCTCCCTCATTTTCTCAACATTCTCCCTAACTGTAAGAAAAATTGGGTGTTTAAATACCACCAACCACCAACCACCACCGGCGCCGACACATGGCTGCAAAAACAAAACAATCATAGACCTGTCAAATTCAATCACAGATCTCACCATGTCGCTGGCGCATCATTTACTGCTGTTTTCACAAGCAAAGCTTATGTGATTAAAGTTTTGCCAGCTGGAACACCACATTTGTTGTTTGCAGGCTGCAATGTGATTGTGGAGGTCGTCTCACTAAATGAAGGCGACACCGACTCACAGAGAGAAGTGAAGAGACTACAGTACAGTAAATGCAATGAAGACCACAAATCCCACGTATCATATGACATAATAAATTAAATGCATTATTATTATTATTATTATTATTATTATTATTATTATTATTATTATTATTATTATTATAATGTTATCAGTTATCTGAACATGTGAGCTACAAAACCAGTGTGGTGATAATCTACATATAACTCAAACTCAAAAACTCAAAAAAATGTTTCCCTAAGACTTGACTGACAAATCTACAAGAACACATTTCTTTCCACTGAGAGAGGCCGCTGCAATCGTCGGTCGCGCCGCCATGTTGGTTATGGACCCACTCCATCCCTCCCACCACATCTTCTCCCTTTTGCCATCAGGGAGAAGATACAGAAGCATCAGCAGCAAAACCAGCAGAAAACTGAACAGCTTCTTTCCCCAGGCTGTAAGGCTTATTAATGGACTGTCCCCCCTCCCCATATACACAACCACACACACTCTAATCCTTGACAGCTAGTCACCTGTCAAGTCAAGAGACTGAACGAACTACCTGCACTTTTGTGAGAATGGACTATTTTAACTAGTGATTTTCTTTTTATTGTTTTTATTCCTATTTATTACTGTTATTAGGAGGTTTATTATTTGGTTGATGTTTTTATCTGCACTGAGGTCAATGATTGAGAATCAAAATCTCATTTTTCTTGTGTATGCAAAGGCACAGTGAAAAATGACAATAAACTTGAACTTGAACTTGAACTTCTTACTTTGATGTTTTTTTGTGTTTTTTTTTTTGTTTGTCAGTGAATGAGAATTCGAGTTTGGGCTTTCATTGTGTCCATAAAAACGTTGGTGTACTTCCTTGGTTGACCACAGTCTGGTGAAAAACAAATCACATCTGAAACATATCAGACTTATTCAGTCTCACAAATGTTTCATTTCAAGAAAAAATATGTTTCTGCAGATTTCAGATCCTGCTGACTGATTTATCTCATTTTCAACAATTTATGGATTGACAATGAGGTCATAGGAAAAATCAAGTCATGTCTATATGCCATTATGCCATTCAATCTCACTGAGGTCCATGACAAATTAGTTTTCACTGCCACCCTGTCGGTACTTATCAAATAACCACTGTGTATGCAGAGAGCTCAGGTAGGGAAGCTCTATGGCAAGGAGGACACCTATTGGTACCAGTGTAAAACCACAGCAATGCATGATGCCAACTTAAACCCCCCAAAGTCACTGACACACATGAAATATGAAAGTAGTTGCAGCCACATTATCCTGTCTGTAACCAGCACACTGTAAAGTAAAAATTAAATATGTCAATAAAACAATAAAATATGAAATAATTTAAAAAGAATATCAGTGTTCTTAAAAGTATGGACTTAAAAATCTGAATAAATAAAATATGCAGTTTTTGTTTCCTACTGCAAGTTGCATAGGGAAACATCCTTTAAATAACATCTTTTAAAGATGCTCTTAGCCTCTTTTGAGCAGGTAGGAGTCACTCGCCTCTTCTGTTAACAATGCTTTTGGGAAACAGCTCTTAAGCTTCAGAGGGTTCGTGACATGGATTTTAAGATCATCTTAGCTTTAACATGCTTTTGGGAAAGGACGCTGAGGCTTTTAAAGATTTAGACCCAGGTCATTCCTCTCTCGTAGCAGTGCTAATCACTGAGCTATCCAAGTGTTACCTGTCCATGTTCAGGTGCCTGCTGCAGAATCTCCGTTTTCCTCTGTTCACCTCGGCGTGCATGGTAGGAGTTCTTCTGACTCTGGATCACTAGCACCACCTCATCCAAATCTGAGATGAGCATGTAGAAAGAAAAGGGCAGATAGACAACACTTAAGGAAGAGAAAAGATACTAGACATTTGCGGCGTTCGGAATTACACACTTTTACTTTTTACTTATAATGCATACTGCAGCTGAACTTACAAAGTACCTTTTGTTGCATGAGGTATGCATACAACTGGGACATATTACTTCATATTTTATTGCAGCTTCCATCATTGCACTGCCAATGTGCTGTTGGTGATCTATTGTCGTGACACATCTTCCATTGCACAGAGGATTGTGGGTCAGAATAGACAGTAAAGCATGCTGGTTTGCATACTACAAAATGCAACTGAATATAATAGGACATCCTGGTTCTTTTGGCATACTGCATCTACACACTATGTATTGGGGCATACTAAATCATTTTCTGCCATACTAAAGAGTATGGTGGTATGAGTATAAGAACGTACCCATATTGAGAGAAAGACAGATAAAAAAACCCAAAGGAATCATACGGTGAATGATGATTGCAGTTGCAATAATTAGATAAGAAAATGCACCTTCTAAGTTTCATTTACATTTGATTTGTTTAACTTTTACTTCTCTTGCACTCAGATTTCTTTATTCTAATGAACAATTTTAAAGATTTTTCACTAAAATGCACCATAAAACCAGACTGGATTCCTTAACTGGCATGTCACTACAAAGTATCAGACCATCTGCACTGAATTCCTCTACTCACCATGGGTGATGTGCGTGGCATGCTGCTGGTGCTCTGCTTCCTGCAAGGACACACGGGGATTCTCATTAAGTCTGACGCACACTGCTGAGCCACATGATGAAGCATAATCAGAGCAAGAATCTGGAGACAGCACTTACATGAGTTTGACCTGTGTGTTTGTCTCCAGCAGCGGGACCTGGAGGCGGCAAGAAAAAGCAATAGTGTTATATAGTATCAGCAAATGCACTCATTAGTGTTGCTGATACAAGTAGCCAATTCATCTTTGAGTTGATTAGTCAAATAGTTGATCAACAGAAACTTGATTTACAGAAGTTTTGATAACCTAATTAAAAATGTTTAAGTTGTTTATCTAGCTAAAATATATATATTAAATATAATATCTTCAGGTTTGGACTGTTTTTTCACATACAAGCATACTAACACATCATCCGTGGACATTGCAATTACGCTTTCAGGTTTTTTTTTTCTGGCACTCAAAGACTAAACCAATAATTTCTTAACTGATAATATTTGAAACATCAATCAATGAAGAAAATAACTGTCAGTTGTCAACATACTTACTTACTTATATACTTTAACAAGTAAAACTATGAAAATTACAGCAGTGAACAAACCACTTTGCCAACCCATAGCATCTTAAATCATCAGCCCAGCAGCAGCAGCAGTAAGCTCATTTCACACTTCTTATCACAATCTAGATAAAACCCTGAGAATTTAGATCCAGGAAAACTCAAAACAGACTTTTAAACCAGGACAGCTTTAGTTTCTGCTCAGCGTGTCTGATTTGACGGTAACAAAGACTGCTTTTAGGAATCAACAAGTGTAATGGTGCATAGTCCTTAAAGGAGTGTATATGCTAATAATATAATTTTTCCCATCAAGGTGCTCCACAATCTTATTAGGCTATATAGTATATATTAAGATCCATTCAGTAGTGTTCAGTAGTGTACTGCAGTACTATTGTGGTAAGTATGAAGTTTCCATCATGATTTATTCTTGAGTTACTGTATTCAAAATATGTGTAAATATTCCACAGTATTTCTCCATTCTTTAAAGTCTGGAAAATCCATTAATACATTTATTTAAGCATCAACACAAATGCATCTCACATCTGATTTGGAAAAAGGCACCAGGACGACATTATTCTCTGCTTCCAGTGGAATAACTTGGAGGCTGATGTGGAGATAATTTCCTTATCCCATTTAATGATCAAAGCTGCTTCTGAGTACTTCTGCAATACTGCATACTGGAGACGACAAATAGGCCATGCATGCAGTTGCTGAACCATTATGTGTTTTGTATCTACAATGCCAATACAACGGCCTGTTATTAGTTGTTTCAAGGCCCTACCACTCACCCAGGTGTTTATTAAGCAATTAGTCTAACTGATTTTACATCTCAGGTTGAAGCTGAGCTAAGTTGTACTGAGAGTTTTGAGTGTACTGTATTTGTAAAAAAAAACCAAAAAAAACAACATTACAGTACATTATTATAGTACGCTATGATATTTTGAAAGTTTAAAAAAGTTCAATATTATGGAAAAATACCATAAAGAAACAGTGATCAATAATAATTATTGTTACAAATGCAGGTGTAAAACAGGTTAAGCTTTTCAATTCTTATGGTCCTGCGCAAGAGTGACTTCTTTTTACCTGCTTAGACATCTTCTGGGCCTGTAGGGATGGTGTTTGATTGACATTGCCCTCCCTGTTTGTTTTGTTGCTCCTGTTAGGGCGGGACTATTTACACCACAATCACTCACCAGTGCACACAGTGACCTGACCTCAAGTATTTCCCAGCATCACTCCACACATCTTAAACCTGAGCACAATCAGGGTCAGTGAACACACCTGTGTGGGTGTGCAAGGCTTTTATTTACTGAACAATTATGGGCTGGTTTTAATTGCAAAGCAGAAAATGTGACAATTGGACTACAGTGTTACAGACACACAATTACATTCAATGTTACTATCAAATAATCTGTACATGTTGCAATTTGGACATTTGGTTCACAAATTATCTTCATTCCTACATTGAGAGCTTCCGATTTAAACCAGCGTTGACATAATATATTGAATTAGTTTTGCACTGTCTTGTGGATCACCTCCTGTATTGTCTGCATTGTTTGTGGTGCGTGAAGCTCCCCACAACAAAACCAAAATATCCTTCATGGAATTTCAAAATAAGGCTGTTCACTTTATTGTGCTATTTTAAAAACAAAGTTAACACCAACATGACACCAGCTAATAACGTACATGTGTGCCTTCAACTCAAAATAATTTCTACTGATATATTTTTCAAACTCTCACCTGTTCTTACGTTCAACTTGGCAACATTGACACGTTTACTTTGAAGGCCGTGTCGAACCAATCTCCGGTCTATTTATGTGTTTACGGCTTGACGCTAGCGGGCTAGCTAACACAGCGGCGGACCCCACTTACCGAACCAGAGAAGAAGCACAGCGACCAGTTTGCATCCTTTAACCATAGTCTGAGGCGACATGGCTCGGTGGCTGTCGGCTTTCGTTTGAAATCACTAGATATCAACTGGATCAACTGGAGAAACTGGTTAGCTACATTCCTGTACTGGCAGGGTCTGTCTGAGCTGTACTGTGGTGACTGTGTGCGGCGCTTTAGTGACATCTAGCGGACAGTGAATAATCAGTTTACTGTCACTATTCATGCAAAAATATTCCATTACAAGTAAAAGCAATGAATGAAAAATCCCACTTAAGGAAAAGTACACACACACACATATATATATATATATATATAGCAGCAGCAACATGTAGTTAAAGTATTGCAGTAAAAGTAGGCCTAATGGTTTGGTCCTCTGACTGATTTATTAATGACATCATTAGTTTATTGATACTGAAGCATCAGTGTGTAAATAGCATGTAACTGTTGTAGCTGCTGGAGGTGGAGCTACTTTTAATTTCTTCACATAGCCTACAGTTAGCTAGCTGAGGGTTGGGCCCCTCTAAAGGGTCACTAGATAAGTCGGAGGGGTCTTGAGGTGATTAACAGGAGAGGAAAGAAGAAAAACAAAGTTCTGATACACAATTCTTTTCAGTTTTTGGACTTTTTCTGTAATCTTTGATTTTTATTGAATATTGATCATTCGAATATTTATCGCAATGAAACTATCACTATTTGGTGGAGCTGTTAACAACTCATAGACATCTGAAATGTGACCTACACACTGCTTTTTGTAAGACGTTAAAAGACAAAAAGGTTGAAACCACTGGTTTCATTTTAAACAATGTGTTGTATTTTAAAAGCTTGTTATATTATACTTTTTGTCAAATCTTCATCTAAAAAAGTAAATAAAGCTGTCAAATAAATTTATTGAAGTATATTTCCCTCTGAAATGTAGCAGAGTGGAAGTATAAAGTAGCATAAAATGGAAATACTCAAGTAAAGTTCCAGTACCTCAGAATTGTACTTAAGTACAGTACTTGAGTAAATATACTTAGTTACATTCCACTGCTGTGTCCTGGACATTGTTATATAGAATTAATATTTAATAAGCTACTGTAGCAAATAGGGCTGCAACATTTCTTATATACAGTCTATGGCTGCCACTAACAATTATTTTCATTGTCAGTAAATCTGTCAATTATTTTCTTGTGCAGTTGATTAGTTTGGTCCAGAAAATGGTGAAAATGTCGATCACTATCTCCCAAAGCAAACAGCCCACAACCCATAAAATATTCATTTTTTCTCAAATCAATTCATTGATTATCAGTATAATATATCAACTTACTAAAATACAATGTTGAGGTATTTTACTTAAACATGTTAAATGTCTTTACACTTAATACTAATTATTTGCTACTCATTACAGGTATGTGACAATTATAGCTAATAGTTATCTAGAATTTTTTTTTTCTTTACATATAATCAGTTGATAAAATATGATGCATGGTTAATGATAAGACAATCCAACACTATATAAACCTGTAACAAAAAAAGCTCCACCTTGTAGATACAACATTAACAGGCTGCTGCTTACATGCCTAATCAGTACTTAAAGTGGCCTATATTATGTTGATAATACTTCTGTACTTTTACTTGACTACTTAAGTACCATTTGAATGCACAGTATTTACACTATAATGATATTACTTTTACTTCAGTCAAGTAGAGGTGCTTGAGACTGTAATATAATCTTTCATGAAAATGTGTCTGTTTGATAAAGATAACGTCACCATCCTTACCCCAACACAAGGAGTCTCCCCCAGCCCCAACAGCCCAACATGAGGAGTCTCCCCCAGCCCCAAAAGCCCAACATGAGGAGTCTCCCCCAGCCCCAACAGCCCAACAGGAGGAGTCTCCCCCAGCCCCAACAGCCCGACAAGTGGAGTCTCCCCCAGCCCCACCAGGAGACTCCCAACGTTCACCCACCAGGACCCCATCCAGCCTTTCATTCTCTCCACTCAGTCCGGACATCCTTCACCGACAGGTGAAGTGTCACTGTGAAGTGTCACTGTAGGAATCCAACTCACACCACGCCCAAATCCCATTTTTTCTCTCTTCAACCTCCCTCCTCGTCCAGCCCCTCGCATTCCACCACGCTGGAAAACACCATCACCCAAAAGTCACCGAGCCCCCCCACCTCCTTTGAATCATATCATCTGTGAGTCTGACTGATATGTGCCGGGTCCAGGCTGCAATACTGATACCAATAATGTTCTACCCCAGGAAAAGTCAGGGCCCTTTGGAGTTCAGGTAGCCTTCTCAATCCCTTTGATGACAGGTAACAGAAGAATGGTTAAACTGGTGAGAAATAAAAAGGGTTCAATTAAATCTGCCAATTTATTAAGTATAGCATGTCAACCTCGAAATATACCAGTCAAGGCCGTAGCCAGGATTTTTCAAATACCAAGGTCAAAAATATGCTATTACTGTAATCCATGATGTATTTATAACGCTTTCTTGCTGTGCATTTCTCAGTCATGGTCACTCTTGTGGTCCAGTTCTTTCTTATCACTTCCAATTTTGCAACTTAAATCAACTCCTATTTCAGTATTCTACAACTTCCATGGTTGTATATTCAAAAACTATAACTGCAATATATTATTTTCTTAGTTTGTTCTTAAAATGTGGAATGGAGCACGGCCTGCTGGGAGAAAAGGGCTCATCCAATGAATGAACAGTTTGCATAATTGGGTCAAGTCCAATTCACAAAAGTAGACATAAACATATTTCTGGCGATTTTCAAGTCGCAGTTCAACATCTACCGCAGCGGATATTGTTTCTGGAAGTGAGCACTATATATAACTGCAACTTAAACATCTCCAGTAATATGCTGGCTGTATATTTGTGAATTTGTGACGAATCTGCTGACAGAAGCGCAACAGTTAAATTGGAAACCAGTTGGGACACCGGTGGATTTCAAGGCCTCACTCCGCCGCTGGTTATAGCCGACTACTTTTGTTTTGACATGGCAGCGGTATCTGCAAGTATGTGTCACGTGACGGTCAGTTGATGCAAGGATAATTGTCTCGTTGGCTATTTTCACAATGAAACGAAACTTCAAGAAAAAAATACAGAGGACATGACCTCGGTGTCCTCAATGGTAGCTACGCCCATGATACCAGTGTCTCCAGCTATCTCCACAAGATTAGCTCTACTCAATATCAGATCACTAGTCAATAAATCACTGTTACTTAATGACGTCATTATGACCTATGATCTAGATTTTTTACTTCTTAGTGAAACATGGCTGACTGAATCTAGCTGTTGTGCTATTCTCAATGAGGCAGCACCAACACATTTTAGTTTTATGAACAAGTGCCGAACTGGTAAGAAAGGCGGGGGAGTTGCTGCCATCTTTAAATCTGTATTTCAATGCAGGGAAATTACATTAGGTGATTTTAGCTCTTTTGAATATCTCAGTTTTTTATTAAAAGGTGATCCAAAAGTTATTTTTTTTAATCATTTATAGACCTCCAAGATACTCAGGAAAATTCATTGATGAGTTTGCTGAACTGCTGTCAGTTATCTGCACTGACTACAACTTTTTTTATCATAACAGGGGATTTTAACATTCATGTAGACAATAACATGGACAGTAATGCCAAAGAACTCTCTGCTCTACTTGACACTTTTGGCCTCTTGCAACATGTGAAAGGGCCCACACACAATCGAGGCCACACTCTGGATCTGGTTATCTCTAAAGGTGTTGACATTTCTTATGTTGATGTTAAGGACTTGGCTCTTTCTGATCATTTCTGTGTGTTCATTGACTTACAGATCATTCCAAATGTTCAGTTAACCTCTGTGTCTGTTAGGAGAAGGTACATAAATGAGAATACCAGTGCAAAGTTTATGGAGGGTATAGCTATGTCACCAACTGTGAGTGCAGAGTCAGTTGATGAACTCCTGGATAATTTTAACTTGAAAATCTCAAATGTCATGGATGCTGTTGCACCTATTAGAACTAAAACTAAGACAACCTTGATCAGAAAGAAAACACCATGGAGGAACACAATGATGGTAAAGGCTTTGAAAACAGAATGCAGGAAAGCAGAGCGTAAGTGGAGAAAAACTAAACTTCAAATTCACCTTGACCTCTACAAACAAAGTCTTTGTAATTTTAACTATGAGTTACTCAAAGCTAGACAGCGACACTTTTCTGAAATTATTAATAAGAACATCAACAACACTCGCACTCTGTTTGCTATGGTTGATAAGCTTACAAACCCCCCTAAACAGATAGCTCCAGAACTCCTTTCCACAGAAAAATGCTATGAATTTGCTTGCTTTTTCAGTGAAATAATCCAGTCCATAAGGTTAAATATCAACACAAATCAACAAAACAATAAAAAGACGCAATCCCTAAGACCTCCCAGGAATAACTCAACTGCGATGTCAGAATTTAAAACAGTTGACCAAAAAACCACAGAGGAAACAGTTCAACATCTAAAACCATCAACATGCTGTCTTGACACAATGCCATCAGACTTTTTAAAAACTATTGTGAACTCTGTCCAAACAGATTTGCGACAAATAATAAATAGCTCACTTCAATCAGGCACGTTTCCTAAACCCTTAAAAGTAGCTGCCATTAAGCCACTCTTAAAAAAGAAAACGCTGGATGCTTCCATGTTAACCAACTACAGACCTATCTCAAATCTTCCTTTTATAGGCAAGATCATTGAGAAAGTGGTTTTTAATCAACTCAGCAATTTCTTGAACTCCAGTGGCCTTTTTGACAAATTTCAATCAGGCTTCCGACCTCACCACAGTACAGAAACAGCTCTTGTCAGAGTGTTAAATGACATAAGGTTAAACACTGACTCAGGCAAGGTGTCAGTTCTGGTCCTGTTGGATCTCAGTGCTGCGTTTGACACTGTGGATCACAGTATACTGTTGAACAGGTTGGAAACTTGGGCAGGACTCAGCGGAACAGTCCTAGAATGGTTCAGGTCCTACTTGGAGGAGCGGAGTTATTTTGTGACCATTGGAAGTTATGAATCCGATCAAGTGGCTATGACATGTGGAGTTCCTCAGGGGTCAGTTCTAGGACCCCTTCTGTTCAGTCTATATATGCTGCCTTTGGGTCAAATTCTGCAGAACTCTAATGTAGACTATCACAGTTATGCAGATGACACGCAGATATACCTAGCACTGTCCCCGGATGACTACAGTCCAATACAGTCATTGTGTCACTGTTAAGAGCAAGTAACACATTGGATGAACCAAAATTTCCTTCAATTAAATCAAGACAAAACTGAGGTAACTGTTTTTGGCAATAAAGAGAAGAGAATTGCTGTCAGTAAACATCTCAAGTCACTCTCTCTAAAACTAGCGACCAAGTCCGAAACCTTGGCGTGCTGATAGACTCAGATCTGACCTTCAGCAGTCATATCAAATCAATCACCAAAACAGCCTTCTATCAGCTTAAGAACATATCCAGAGTGAAGGGTTTTATGTCTCAAACAGACCAGGAGAAGTTGATTCATGCTTTCATCTCCAGTAGACTCGACTACTGTAACGGTCTTCTGACTGGACTCCCACAAAAAAGCATTAAATAACTGCAGCTCATTCAGAACGCTGCAGCCCGAGTTTTGACCAGAACAAAGAGATCAGAGCACATTACTCCAGTTCTAAAGTCTTTACACTGGCTCCCAGTCAGCTATAGAATAGATTTTAAAGTTATGCTACTGGTCTACAAATCACTGAATGGTTTAGTGATTTGGTTGGGTTTTGGGGGGGGGGTGAGGATGTGTTTACTATAATTGGGTTTTATTTTTATTTCTCAAAATTGTTTTTTTTCAATTTTTTCTGTTAAATGTTTGTTTTATGTAAAGCACATTGAGTTGCCACTGTGTATGAAATGCGCCACATAATTAAACTGCCTTGCCTTGCCTTGCCTATATAGGGCTATGACCTATTTATACCATCTAACTTATACAGCATGTGTACATGCATCTTTATTTGTGTTAATATTAGACAGTATTGATATATATTACTGTGAAAGTAATAAAACTCAATTAAAAACATCACAAAATGCATATTGTGTGATACATGTGCGTTGTTGCCGATGCTGTGAAACCAACAAACCAGACAAATGTTTCAAAAGTTGTGAATTTCTGACTACAGCATGTATATTATTTTGTAGACATTTTTCCAGTAGGACATTATCGTGTCCCTGCCTTGCATATTCAATGCACTGTCGGTCAAACTGGCATGATTTGGTGTTTTCAACAGGACAGATATCATTTACAGTCTCTTGTGAAGAAGAATCATCCAGAATTGAGGCCCTTTTTCTGTTGTTGGCCATGCAGACTGGTAGAGACATCCAGAACAAATGAGTCAACAGCTTCCAGACCATGGAGGCTAAACATGGACTTTCTGGCCACAGAAATTAAACATGCTGGTTCTGCTGTGAAACCACAGTGGTGAGCGTTCACATTTTTGTACAGAAAGAAAGCAAACGGTTTGTCTGCTGTACTGTGTGGTGTGTTTATAGTGGCTCGATTGTAGTACATGTTTTATTCTGTAATTATTACAAATTAACTACTGTCTCTTTTTCTATTTCTTCTCACAGAAATGCAGCATTCTTCTTATGAAGGATTCAGGAAAATGTAAATACTCTATGTGAAGAGGCTGTTGTAAATCATTCTATATTCGGCAGTAAAATCAGAGCCAGATGTGATTAATGAACCTGTTTTGGACTCTGTCTGCTGTGTAATTTTTTTTCTGAAGAAAGCCATTGGAAATCCATGTATTCATCTTGGGAAAAATGAGGCCTGAACAAACACTGTGTGTTGAAAGAAAGCACTGAAACGTGCCTCACGACAAAGAGCTTGTTGATATGAAATTCAAATATGCTGCACATGAATGTTGTTGTTGCTGCATCACAAAGGCTCTCAGGTGACTTATCATTCACTAGTGTTTGAAGTGGTTTCTGTAGTGTTTCCTCTCTGTTCAAAGCTTGTTTCCAAGCACAGAGCCAAATGCTTCTTCAAGTGTCTTCCAACAAAGTTGTACATTCCAGCATCACTAATCTTATTGACTCAAAATCAAATAGTATACAGTAGTTTTTCAATTTGTTGACTTTAATGTTACATGTACTAAAACTATACAACCTATAATACACACTATATGTGGTATTTGTTTATATATAATGATAATTTACGTATGTGCTCACTTATGTGGGTTATGTTTGCATGTAGGGCTGGGAACCAGCCTTGATGGGAGTTGACCCGTTAACAAAGTATGTTTGGAAACGCTGTCATACCTGGTCATGTGATGTTAATTAAAAACGGAAGTATATTGATTTGATTTCAAATTAAAAGCATACTATTTGGCATCGTGTTCTGTATGTTTGAATATGTGTATATTGTTTGTATTTCTTTGAACTTGAATCATACAACTCTATTTAAAAAAATTTTTTTAAATAAGAGTAATATTTATTACTTGAATGGGAACATTTATTTTACGCTTTTTTCTTTTTTCTTTTTTTAAATTGAGACACTATATCATCCAAGTAGCTCATCTGTCAGATCTGGATAATTTTACGTCCAGAAAAGGTTTACATCTTAATATGCTCTTTATATTGACTTTTTACACATTGCGTAGCTTAAACACTGTAACACTGAAACAAATCAGAATTTGATTTACTTGCACTGCTTACTAATAACTCTTAATGCTAGTTACACACACCAGTTATAGTTCAGTAAACATGAATGTATCACTGAGCAAGTAGGTGGAAAAATAGATACATCCTTCTAGAAACAACAAGTACATCCACTAATAGCTTGTTTTTGCCATTGACAGGCTCAGGTTGTTATCATTATTATTATTAAGTGTCTGACATCATTATGGAAAGGACCATATAGTGAAATAAAACATTTTCTTGATACCATTTGCTTGATCACGTCTTGCTTCTTTGTCAAAACAAACACTTTAGTTGATGTATATTGACAGAGAGCTTTTGCCCAAAAGGAATACACTTCATTCTTAGTCAAAACTGGAATTAGTCACTTAGACACAAAAAATGGGAAAATAAGGTCCAGGTTGAAAACTCCTGAAGTTTCCCCTTAAGCTTTACAACCAGCTAGTTTCAGTAGAGGGTTTGATTTTGGCATGAGACCGGAAGCGGGCACGTTTGAATGTGTCTACCTTGACTATTTGACGTTACTAAAGCTGCAGACTGGAGGTAGGCAGTGCAATCAGCTGCTGCAGAAATGCGTGAGACCATGAAAGCAGACCAAGTGTCCCACAGCAAGATGAAGGTGACAGAAATCGGGGAGTTTCTGAGGAAACCTCCTGCCGGTTTCTCCGTGGTGGCTCTCAGCTCGGGTTACAGAGTCTACAGCGACCCGGAGGAGACCCTGGTGCTCATCGATGACTTCCACTCTTGCAGGGGGAACATAGTCTTCCAGAAGTCGCTGGGGAGGTGAGAAAAACACCACTATGACCGTGGCCCATTTAATATGCAAAACGAGTAATAATTTGGCATAATAACAATGCCATCAGATGCCCCACCACATATAATTTACAAATAACACACTGACACAAAACTCTCTGGTTTGTTTTCCAATATCAGGAAAGTTAAAGTGAACAATTTATGGGAGTACACCAGCTTCAGGAAGAGTCTGCTGTCCAGGAGAATCTATCTGCTGATGTCTGCCTGCGAAGAACACTTTCCAGTGTCCAACAGAAAGGCAGCCAGTGAGACAAGATGTAACTTAAACCAAAGTAGGGGACCTACAGGGGTACTTTAAGGGGCTCTAGGGGGTCCCCAGCAAAAAGAGGAGTCATTTATTTTCACTATAATAAACACAATGGCACAATGTTTGACTTTTTTGGTGATGGGTCTTATACACTTTCTGTATTAAAACATCTAAAAGCAAAAATCGTATCAGATGGAGGGCCCTGGGACAAAATCTTATCAAACGGGGGTCTCATTTGAGTCAGTTTAGGGGTCCTTGTTGTGAAAAAGTTTTGAAAACTACCGCTGTAAACTGTGTTCAGCATGGTCAAAGTGTAATTTGTGTGTATATACACTCAAGGAATTACACAGTGGTAAAATAAGTGGCCCTAAAAAGCACCACTGGTATGTTTTAGTGAGCACAAAATAGTGTTTTTCAAACCAGTGAGTACTTGAAGCTGCTAAGTGTTTCATGCCGTTTGGTGGCATGAGTGACTCATGTAGGCTTCGCAGACATTTGCAGTGGGTGGAGTGGAGAAATAATAATGGCAGCACAGTATTTCATCCACATGACAGCATGTTTTTCTGCACACCCTCTCTCTTTGTCATTTATCTTCATGAACTATCCTTTGCCCTGTTTCAGTGCTGAAGCAGTATGTGGTGTCCATCGATGGCAACGACCCTTTCATCAAGTGGCAGATGGAAAAAGGCCTGGACTGGACCATCTCTTCTGTTGCTGGGGAGAGCTACAGGGTGGATGTAAGCAGGATTTTATAGTCTTTCTGCTTTCACTTTAATGTTTAATACATTCCAGGAGTTATTCTGTGACTGCTGTCCAAAATTTTAGTGTTTAAAGTGAGTTTTACCTTATGGCAGATCGACCTGACTGAAGCACTGGAAAGCTGGACAGACCTGGTAAAAGTTGAACCTGTGTGGAGAGACGCTTCCTTCACCCTGAAATACTATTCAGATGCCCTATTTGACTTCCCGCATTGGTTTGGCTTCAGCAAGAGAACATTTAAGGTAACTGTCTCTAATTCTTCCTTCAACACTTCAAAAGTAATCTTTACATTTTGTTAACATTTATTTGTCAGCGTGCACTTGTCTAACCTGTCTTCTTTGCTCATTTCTCTTACCATTAAAGCTGAGACTGACATGAGTGAGCAGCGGATGAAGAGTAAGGAAAAGGCGAGTTTATTAGCTCAGTTTTTGATGGCATCTGCTTCTTCAAGAAAACATGAAAAAGGAGTTTCATGATCAACAGATGAACGGTTGTAATACCTGGAATCATCAACCTGCCAGGTGAAGGATGACCATAAGTTGGATCAGCTAACCTATCAGGGCTGCAGGAGCTACCTTATAATCACTATTGCGTCCAGATATGACCTCCATTCAATGGGTGGAAAGATTTATCAAGCACCGACGAGGGAATTCTGAATGACCTGATGATTATTTCGACAAATTCTGCCTGAATTGGTATTTCTTTGTTACTAAATATTCATTTACCTCACATGACTGTACTAACTGTATGTGTAAAGGGCACCAAATCTGTGCGACAAATCAGATGTTTGCAGACTTTTGTACATAATGAATCAGCATTTGTTTATGAGAAGTTTTTATTTTATACCAAACTCAAATACAATAAAATTTGTTTTTATCAACAAAAAAAACCCCTGACTTTTAATTCAGCAACTCTCATCAGGTGAAAGACAAAAAAACAGGAAGAATCACCATTACTGTTATGTGCCATACACTGAATTAAGGGATGAGGAGAAGAGCAGACGCAGCGTTGGTGAAGAGATCTACGTATTCTTTATAGTTGCTGCCAAAGTAACGCGTCAGCAGGTAGTTGAGGATGCCCACAATGCACATCAGGAACAGGAAGCTGAGGATACGTTTTCCAAACAGGTAACCTGGAGTGCTACATAGACATTTAAAAACAAAATAGGGTTAATACCATGCTTCTAAATACACACACAAAACATGCACTCACCAAGTACTTTAGATACAATCTGATACAACAGCTCAGCTATAAATTCTATATTCACGAAGTTTATACATCTTTAGTTTTTGTTGACATTGTCAGAAAGGTTATCATTCTTTTTCCTGCTTATTATTGAGGTCATAGAGGGTGGTGTTATACTAGAGTGCAATATATTTTAAAGTGTTCCTAATATTTTGCCCCCCTCATGTATCATAATGTGGTGAACAAAATACGATGAACAATATAATGCAAAAATAAAATCTGAAACATGTTTTGGCTTTATAACTAGAAATTATAACTGAGCTGTTGTATTAGTTTGCTTTACATTGCACAGGTGTGTCCTAATAAACTGCTCGGGTAGTGTAGATTGCTCTTGTTCATTTACCTTTGAGAGGTTTGTCCCAGGTATCCCACAAAGTACTTCTGCCTGACTACAAGGTAGATGATTCCAGCAAAGGCAGCAGGAGCTTCAAACAAATGACAGTAAAAGAAAAACGATAAGAATTGTGTTTATACCCTCTATGTGGGTCTGTAAGGAAGGCAACCTTTTCTGGTTAGGGCCTGTTTTCCTGGGTTTGTTTAAGGCTCTTTTTTCCCATTAGGGAAGATCTTAATGATGTGTACAATGATATTTCAGACAGCTGTGGGTTTCCAGCTTGTAGTTACAGTTTGGGAAAACCCTATGTCAGTAATTACCACTTGAACCAAGCCAAGTCTGTGAAGAAATGTAGTTGCCTGGCCCTGTCCTATATCCCATAAAACAACTGGGATGAAGTGTGAAGCTTACCCTGCTCTTGTAAAAGGAATGGGGGCAAATCGCTGGAGCCAGACCCAACAGTCTGGTGTAAAGCCTTCCCAGAGGAGTGGAAACAGGTGTAACATTCAGGTGTCTTTTACCATATAGTTTAATGTAAATATTATAATATTTATGCTTCACAAACAACATTAAAGAAGTAATCTCTAGCTAAACATAATATCTTTTGAAGAAAAATGACTCAATTGTTTTCAATTGGATTTCTTTTTGTGGGTGTGTAGTGTTTACTGTAAATGTGGAAGGGCCATTTACAGCAGCTGATGAATGATTACCTTGACTGAGACACAGGCCGGCACACCACATCACTGCCAGGAAAGTGGGATACAAATCCATGCAGTTACGACTGAAAGAAGTGCAAACAAGAACTGTAAATTAGATTTAAGGAAGTTACCTGCAATGTAAATCTATGAAGCAATCATCAATGTATTTCAGACAGTGCTGCAGCGGAAACTTAACCCTGTCTCTATAACTGTTGGGAAATATTGCAGAGAAGAAGTAGCTGTGAAAAAATTAAGATCCTGGGGATAAAAAGATGGCGAATGAGCTACAAAACCCAGTCTGGCTCTCTGAGTGTTGGAGGAGCAAAGTTGAAACAGGGCGCCAGGAAAATCTGAGCCCACTCTCGGAGTCACCATGCACTGGCTGTTGCAATACACTGCAATAGTTAGTACAGCGTGTTGCACAGCACCATGTTCCCCAAAGCTTTTGCAAGCTCACACATGTTGGCAGAGTTATTCAAAAAACACCATACTTATGTTGGCCGGGAACCTACCAAGGGTCCCAAGGTGATTAAAGAAATAAGAAAGAAAAAATATACATTGGCTACTTAAAATTATTTCTATTTATTTCTTTTTCTTTAAAACACTTTTTTTTTCTTGTCAAATACTGGATACCTTTACCTTTTCAGGCCTGTATAACCCTTAGCATATTAAACTATGAGGAGGAAAAAAAACATTATTTGGTCTTTAGGAGCAAAAATGAGCTTTGATGCTTGGTTGTGACCTGTTTAATTTATTGGTTAATGTCTTAAGACCATAACTGCTGCCAGTTATACCAAACACCTCACAAATATCACCAATTACTTGGATTACTGTTCTGTAATGAGCTCTCATGTGACACCTTGCATTTGTCAACAGAACATTTGATTGTGAATATACTAATTTTTAATCTTGAATGCAATTACTCACTTTTAAAAATGCATTTTAAGTGAATAATTCTTCATTTTTAAATGTTTTGAATACCCTGGAAAAAAAGCACAATACATCCATATTTGAAGCTAATGAGAGCCTTTGAGGTGTCATATAAATGCATAAAGCGGAGAATTCAAGGGTTAAACCTTGACTGAAAGTTTCCATCACGTTTAAGACGCTAAAGTTTGTCAATTCTTTTGAAATCCTTGCAATCACTGAAAGACAGGATGTTGCCCTGACAGGAAGTTTGCTGTTTGCTGGATCTTGTAACCTGTAATGAGGTCCTTCAGCTATCATTGCAATTAATGAATTAGATTTGACGACGCAGTTAGTGAAATCTAAACAGAGAAGTCTGTGTAGCATGAAGCATTGAAGCTGTTCTTGTAATTTTTTGTAATAAATGCAGAAATCGGATTTTCTACACTTGGTTTTGAGAAAAAAACTTGCTTTTAGGTTGCATACACACATTCACTGGGGACCTACAAATGACGATGAGTCACCTAACTGGAAAAATGTGTTTTCATTGTTGCTTTCCTGGCAAGCATTCAAATGAGCCTCACATCTATTATTTTTCTCCCTATCTAAAAGGCAAATGAGGGCTGCCTCTCACTAGAACTAATATTTAGGGGGATGTAAAACCAAATGGAAAGTTAAAGCAGGAAACAAATATAACACAAAGCCACCCACTGTTTCACAGGTACAGATGTTTCATGAGGGGAATACAGCATGAATGAAAACACACACAAACAGAGGAGCCCAGTTTCAAACTTACTTGGCACAGGTCACTCGTTCAAAAGCAGAAGTGTGCTGGGTATTTTTTGGTTTGCATTCCTTCTCCACTTTGTTGGCAAAGAAGGCTTAAAACAAAAAAACAAATAAAAAAAGCAGTAAGGTCATTCATGTCACTGTTAGAGCATTTCTAACATCTTTAACTACTGATTTAGAGTGAAAAGAAAAACTCATTTGTAATAGTTTTCTCTCACCGTTCTGAAGTACACTGATGAGCGTGACGATGACCAGGAGGTAGATGTTTTCCACCACTTTGTTGTTGTCCATGATCACTGTGCGAGCTGTACTAGAGCAAGTGGATGGAGGGGATGATGTCACATCCAGAACTGTACATTCATACAGTTAGTTGCAAATGATAAACCTGATCTCTCCATCCCTCGTTTGTGGCTTCCCCTTTATGCAAATTAGGCTCTGGCTTAATACAGAGACGTGCAAACAAGTGCCTCATCCACTTCCTCTTATGAAAGATTTGCCAGAAGTTTACATTGCTGCTTCAGTTAAGTTAAGTGTTCCTCAATCTTCTGGGTGGTTGATCTTTGAGCAGGTGTCTCTGGTGGATGAGCAAGACCAAGGCACAAAGTTATTATTTATAAGACAATGCACCAAAATTATATCAAGCATGGTAGTTGAGTAAATGTGTTCTGTTATACTCAACCACTGGTTGACCACAATGACTGGCCTATTCTGATAAGGCCTGTGTACAGTCAAACAGCCCCTGCATGTGCTTTTGGATGGTAATGCAGCTTCGTATCTGTTTTTTCCTCTCTTTTGAGGGTATATATTAGCTCTATGAAATCATCCATTCCTATTGAAAAGATTATAATACATTAAACAGATACATCTCTAATATATATATAAATTCAGTTGGGAATAGATGACATAGATGGCATGAATAAAAAGAAAAGCAAAACGTAATTGTACTACGTAAATGGCACTATAAATTAATTTAATGATAAGAATTCAGTTAGGCCTATTAATTCACTATTCAAAGACAAATTAAGGAAATATAATTGTTAATTTTGCATATTTAATTAAAAATGTAATCTTTTTCACTTATAGGTTTATTAAATACAATATAATCGATGTAAGTCTTAGATTATTTCACTGGCTAGTTGAAAATGAGCATTTTTGGCACATTCACAGTAACTATAATGTTGATTAATGTGTGTTGTCCATGTAAAGAAGTAATATAGAGAAATTCAGGAAACATTAGATTATCAATTGACAATCTAATTGATAATTAGAAGACAATTTGATCAGCCAATCGTCGATTATAATTAAACACTGTAAAGTTCATAATAATTCCTTTGACGGACATTGTTTAGCATTCAGATAACTAGCGATGCTGAAAGTTTATGTCATTATGGTTAGATAGCACTTTTACATCAATTCAGATAGTACAATAAAAAATTGGATATATCAGACTAATCTGCGCCGATACGCCGGTCTGATTTTATATATAAACTGTGAGGACAGTGGTGGTAAACACTTCCCATATGGTCTAGCGGTTAGGATTCCTGGTTTTCACCCAGGCGGCCCGGGTTCGACTCCCGGTATGGGAACACCTCTTTTTCTTGTTCTTGAGCCATAGCTTTCTATGTCTAATGTAAATGGTTTTGACATAAGCAGCATGCTTAAACTCTTATAAATTTAGCGAGTACAATAAAACTGAAAGATGTCCTCAGGAACTAATAAAAGAAACAGATTATAAACCCAAAAAGGTAACAATGAATTAAGAAAACCTCACACAGAAACAGGATCAGAGGGGGACATACCAAAATGATCTCTTATTGATATGTAGCTTTTTAATTATGAATGTGTAGCTAATAATTGAATAAGCTTGACGTGACACAGTGGTGCTCACTGTATCACAAGAGGCTGATAGGCTTTCCTGTATGCAGGCATGATTTATAAAGGGCAATATGGTTTAACATTGGTTATGGTTAAAGTAGAAGAAAAAAAAAGAAAAGAAAAGGTTTCTCTGTTGTGCTGTAAGTGACTATCTTCATTTTAATTTACAGACATAGAAGACAATCATTTGGACTAAATGACTGTTGTCCCAGAGTTTATGATGGTTTACTTGGCCTAACCTGAAAATTATAGTAACACTGTATTAGTCTATGTAACTTATTCTAAAAATAATTTAGGATGCTAAATGCCTGCCAAGATACAAACTTTGCATTATTTCACACCACATTCTCAAATTGACAGTATTCCAAGTTTAAATACCACTAATTTAGCGGTTTGATTTTGTATTTTTACCTTACAAATAATATTTTTCTTCGATCTCAAGAGTCTGACACTCAAGATTAAGAAACAGCATTGCATTTCTATGAAGCTGTATTGGTTCAATAAAAATGTTCAACTTTTTTTGTAGATCTTTTTCTTGTTATCAACATATTAGATATCTGGAAAGAAGTGAAGACTGATATCAATAACACATGCCATGCTAGAAACTACACTTTAAGTATTGATTTTTTAAAAAGTATTTTATTAGACTTGCAGTAACTAGTTTTGTATAATGCCTCATTTCAGAAACGTTTCTTTAAAATATTCCCTCTTAAACTCTTCTTAGTTTTACCTTAGATGCCATAGCAGTGAAGAAGCGAGTCTCAGGATGAACAGTTAATTTAATGTGTCAGGAATTAGGAATATGTATTAGAATGTGCCACATAAATAACTCAGTATTTGTATGACATACAATAATACAGTGACTTTAAATATATAAATATTTTATTCCCCTACTGAGAAGCTTGTTGAAGTGAACAAAAACGCACACACACTTTCTTACAGCTGAGTTTCAAATCCATCACTCACATTTGTACAACAAATGTTAGCCATCTAAAGTATTTATTAAATAATTACAAAAAATTATTCCATGAGGATGTTCAAGCAAAGTGACAAAATAACAGCTTTGACTGTATATATGTCAGTTGCAAACAGTATACACATAAAGTGCCGAAGTTGCAGAAAAAAAACAGTTTGCGGTTTACAAATTTCAGCCATGGTTCAACAGTTTCCGACATGGTTGACATGCTTTCAAACTTCATTAACCTCTTTATACACAACATGCTTGCCTTACAGATGAGGTGTTTATTGGTAAAGACTCCTCAATTTTGCATAATTTCCCCCCCAAAAAAAGGATGGTTAATATCATCTGTGTTTGGAGGTTGCAGCCAACATCCATCCCCATCGCTTAAAAGAAAAGTTCAAATTCATCGAGTGCCTCTGTCTGCATCTCAGCCCGCGTGAGAAACTCATCCAGGAAGTTTTCAGTGTTGGGTGCATTCGTTATGGTGTTCATCTGTGGCACTTCGACAGCAGTATAAACCCCACAGTGCGGGCGTTCGACTCCATCTTGCCCGTTGGCGAGCATCTCTAGGTAGCCGGTGCTGTCTGGTGACAGGTTGCTGGCTGTTGTCGCAGGTGAGAGCAAGTCTGATAGGATCTCGTCGCAGTTAGAGCCATCGTAGGTGCTGGAGCTGACGGTGTTAGGAGAGGTCAGATCAGTGCTGTCTGGTCGGCTGGTTCCCCCCTGATGACCCAACAGTGCATCCAGCTTAGCAAGCTTCTTCTTCTTTGCCTTTAATTTCTTCATCAGCTTGTACCTGAGGATTTCGGTTTCGCTGAGACCTGGAGGAAGCTTTAAGGTGTGGTTTTTTTGTTTCTTTGTGGAGGATATTTCAACAACTCTCTTGACTCCAAGAGCAGGAAGTGATACACTGGACATTGCTGTAGTGTTTGTTAGTGGTTTCTGGCGGTCAGAAGTGATGGGTTGAAGAAGCTTTGCCTTGCCATTAAGAAGTGTGGGTGATGGGAGCGGGGTTGGGGTGCTTGAGGTCTTTGATCTGAATGCACCGTACATTTCTGCAGCTTTCAGCGGGAGACTCTCACTGTCCTCTGTCCTGAGCTGCGGTTTAGGGAAGAGTACTGCAGGTGTCTGCTGTCTTCTCACTGGATTGGGGGTCGAGTGAGTGGGAGGAGTGGGCTTCAATTTTGTGACTGCAGTGAGTGTGGGTGGGGGCGTTGGGGCGAGTTTAGCAATGGACTTTTGAACATGATTTAGTGGGTGTTTGCTGAGCAGGAAGGACCAGCGTGCATTCTGACCCAGTGAAGGCTGCGTCGTGGGACTGGTGGACAGTGTTGAGGTATCAGTAGATGACACAGGGGACACTTGCTGTGTCTTTTTGACAGGTGGTGTGTTATCCTGAGCAGCAGCATCCACAGGTTTGTTTTCTTCTGAGGCCTCCGAAGACACAGGTGGTGAAACAGGTGGAGCTGCTTTTGTACTGGCTGACATTTTTCCTTTTTGTTTGTTGACTGGTTTGCCTTTGCCTGTCCCTTGTCCTCTCCGGGCACTGGGCACAAATGTGGGATCACTGGATGATCCATCGTCAGATTCAGGTCCAGATGAGTTGGAGGTGACGGGGAAATCAACATCACCGCTGTGAGAGGTTTCACTAGCGAATACAACAGAGGAGCTATCCGGTGCTTCATTCGTACTGGGAACACAGGGATCCTGAGTTTGTTCATCGTCATTCAGAGGCTGCATTTCTGAATCTGCTTTTAATTCCACCAGCGTGAGAGTGATTATGTCATTGTGTGTGAGGCCCTCAAAGGTGTCGAGCAGTGTTGTGGAACCGATCGATGTATCAACACCAGCTATAACTGTTGTGTCTATGACGTTACTGCTGTCGTCAGAGAGCGCACAGACAATGTCAGTGTCATTGTGCGAGATGAAAAGAGACTGATCCGGAGTGCAAGCCAAATGTTCATCTGCTATTAAGTCGGATTCAGTCCTGTTCATCCCATATTTGGATGGGGGAGATTTTGCAAATGTGCTGGAGGGAGAACAGGCACGAGGTTCTTTATCCCCTTCCTCCTCCCAGAAGACTATATGCATCTCCCGAGCAGGAACCGGCAGCTTTTGATGAGTCTTACAATCAGGATGTTTCAAGTCGTCAAATTCCAGCCAGAACCCTGCAAAAAACACACACGACAATACACAGTTACAACAAAGACACAAAGAAAAACTGCAACATCAATGCTTCTACTGATTCATGATTTGGTTGTGATGACCAACTAGTTTTTTTCATTACTTTTATAAGAGGAGCAGCACATTGAACAACATAAATACTGCAAAACAAAAGGCAGACTAATGATAAAATATGTTACGTTAATAAAGGATAATCACTGGTAAAATCTCACCTGATAAGCCACATATATGCATCCTGTATAAATGAAGATAAAACAAAGGCTGGACTCTTCCCTACTTTAGCATTACATAAACTGTCCAGCAGAATGTGCTGTTGGCAAAACTACAATACAGAGGAATTAAACCTCTAACATGACTCAACACCTAGCTCAAGTGTTTGTGAAACTGGTTTCACATGAGTGAAAATGAAGCTTACAGGTTAATACACAGAAGCGAAAAACATCTGACGTCTGACTTTAGTCTTACATCCAAAAACCACAGTGGTAATGACATCATCATGAGACTAAATGGCGATGAGGCCAAGAATTAATTAAAGTTGCCAATTAACTGACATAATTTGGGAAAAGATTGTTTTCATATCTTATCTGTGAAGAACAGTTAATTAACCCATGAGAAAATCACTTTTTAAATACCTACCATCAGACTGACAAATCCAGGTGACAAAGTGCTTCAGTTGATTGTTGTACTGTATGACTGTAGTGACTGAGTAGCGTTTCCCCTTGAAGTTGAAGGTGTAGATTGAGATGTCATTTTTGGGAAGACCCTCAACAAAGTGCAGTGCAAATACTGGAGGTACTCTGGATAACACAAGAAAAGGTTTGGTTAAATGGCTTGAAAACTGTAGGCGTGGTCAACTTTATCTAAAGAGTCTGAGCTTCATGCTTGGAATCAATTAGACAATATTAATAAGGACACTCTTCTGGATTATCCTGTATCCCCATATAACAATCATGTAAAATCAAATGTCAATGATTAACTGTCCCACTGTTACGCTTCACATTAGATAAAACTGTTTTAAAAAAGCATTTTAAATTCTAATTGGAATTTGCTAGGAATTGTTCATTTAGACCACACTGTGTAAAACAATAAGGCTGTTCTGGTCGTTCTCAAACTCACAGGGTTGGCTGTAGTTTATTCTTCCTATTAAGACACTCACACACGTTGCAGTATATCTACCTTTCATACACTTTAACAGTCCATTAAATCTGTAAACTCCAGCTAAGCGGTCAGCAAATTAAAGTATGCTCCTCTTCTTCATGTTGGCCGTTGCAGCTCCACACTAAAAACATTATTATCCAGATTTAAGCAAATATCAGAAATAACAGAGGAATTTTTGTCTCCTCTGAACCCCCCTGTCTAACCGTCTATCTATCCTGTTGAATCCTACCGAAGACCAAATCATATATAATTAGTGAATCCAGTGGAGTGATTTTTCTCACGTCGCTAGGCATCACCTCAACCATAATTAAAAACTGTTATGATTTTAAAAATATTTTTAAATTCTGAAAAATCTTACTTAAGACTTGGATGTGCATAAACCCTGATTATGTATTTCCTGTTATTAATTTAATTCACCCAGACAATCAGATGCGGTCACTTTCAGACAGAGCGTGCTTTGCCTCAACACTTGTAGGCAGACAACGTTAATGAGTTAATGCGTGTCGAAGCTGTTTTCTTTCTCTGTCCTGTGAAGTTCAGGTTTGTTATCCTGCTAAACTGGATTTTTGCTGGACTCTCAAAATCATACAACTGGCTGGATAAATATGAAGACTGTGGCTTTGTCTCAAAGTAATCAGTAATTATGCAACAGCTGTAAAAAACATTAATTGACTGAAGAATCAATTTACCCCCTACGCTTCCACAGCTAAAGTTTAATCATCTCCTGGGAGTAGGTGTAATTAATTACTTCCCAAATGGTGGTTTTGCTGAGTTGAGGTAAATTCAGACTAAAATCACTGAAATCCAGTAGTTTAAAAATTCAATCGGATAGCTTAGTATGTATGGCTAGTACATGTACAATACAGACAGACATTCCCTCTTTAGATCTTCCTGCACACACTCCTAACCTCTCCAGCATCAAAGTCCGGCTCTGTTTCTTCTTGCGGCACACATTGCACGGGGCCAAGTGCACTGCATGAAGTGGATGCCAATCAGGCACAAGGTTTGTTAAAGAGGGGAGAGTTTTCGTCAACCTGAAGAGCACAGCGTGAAATACAGTTAGGATTCACACAAAACAAATAATTGTATTAGAGAACAATGATATTTTCCTTAAAACTC